>NC_082389.1:2698224-2700724 GCF_031168955.1 Gadus macrocephalus
GGGGGGAGATCAAGTGCTACATCGCCAGCACGCCTCCCCCGGACAAGATAGTGAGTACCTTACCCTTCCTCTTATCTCCACCTGCAGAGCCCACTTCTCACCTCAGCCGCTCCAGTTTGTTTTATATTCAGTCACGCTTCCCGGAGCCCGCGTTCCCCGCTCCGCCGACAGCCGCCTCACCCTGCTCCACCCTGAGGTGAAACACGGATACAGCAGCTAAGCGGCTAGCGGGTTCGACTCTCAGACGAGGAGGGTTCGGGTTCGATACCTCCGACGACGCCGCCGTCTCCCAACCCCTGTCCAGAGCTGACCTGTAGCCGGGGTCCACGGCCAAGATGAAGCCTGACTCCATCGGCCCGTTGATGATCTGAAGGCCCGGGATGATGATTTGGGGAAAACATTTCTAAAAGGACTGTATTTTTTTGGAATAACATTTCCATCGTCCCAGGTGTTGGGCTTCTTTGTGAAATATAAACCATCTCATTGAATGGTCGAGAGCGGCCTTGATTTCCTCTATTTGGCACAAACAAGCTTCCCTCTTCACAATGAGAACGTAATGAGCTGGAAGTGTCTCTCATGTTAAAGGTCGGGGAAATGTTCCAATAAATGATTTCATGTGGTTTGAAAACCACATGAAATTGACAAAATTATTTGTCTATGGCATGCAGTGTGTGTGTGTGTGTGTGTGTGTGTGTGTGTGTGTGTGTGTGTGTGTGTGTGTGTGTGTGTGTGTGTGTGTTAGAGAGAGAGAGAGAGAGAGAGAGAGAGAGAGAGAGAGAGAGAGAGAGAGAGAGAGAGAGAGAGAGAGAGAGAGGGACAGAGGGAGAGAGGGAGGGAGAGGGAGAGAGGGAGAGGGAGGGAGGAAAGGGACAGAGAGAAATCGAGCGAGTAATGAAGGGGAGAGTAAAAGTCTGTACCTTTCAGCGTAAATTATCTAATTGTAGAGAGCGGACATGACAGAAATCAAAGCTTTTAGGAGGCTCACACTCCTACACCCATGAAGAAATACACGCACACGCACACGCACACACACACACACACACACACACACACCACACACACACACATTTTGCTCAGGGCATATAATGTGATTTGACAGTATAGTCTCAGCCTAATGCAGATCAGCAAGCACACATAAAATATGAAGCAAGGTAAAACTCTATCTAAGTGTGTGTGTGTGTGTGTGGGTGTTTGTGTTTTACTGTGTGTGTGTGTGTGTGTGTGTGTGTGTGATGTGTGTGTGTGTGTGTGGTGTGTGTGTGTGTGTGTGTGTGTGTGTGTGTGTGTGTGTGTGTGTGTGTGTCTGAGTGTGTAAAAGCAGATGATTATTTTTTTCTCATACAGAAAATAATAGGATTCGAATTTTGAAATTGTGTTTGAAATTTGATGCTTAATTTTTATTGATATTTTATGCTTAATTAATAGCATCTGGTTTGTTTGACCTGCACACCCTAGCATAATTAATACATCTATTTGCATTAGCTATGCAAACTCTTGGGAGCTAAACTAGTTAAGAAGCATACGCAACACCTCCAGTTCAGACGTCTGGTCTCAAACTTCTTCTTGACTTCAACATCTGTTGCGCCCTACCTTCTCAATTTGTATTCAGTGTTGAGTGTTTGTGTGTGTGTTTGTGTGTGTGAGAGAGAGAGAGAGAGAGAGAGAGAGAGAGCTCTGTTACGCTCTCTCTCTCTCTCCCTCTCTCTCTCTCTCTCTCTCAGAGGGAGAGAGAGAGAGAGGGTAACAGAGAGGGAGAGACAGAGAGAGGGAGAGAGAAGTCTTTCTCTGCAAAGACTAGAGAATGGTTAGTAGAGAGATGTGTGGGCGACACTAAAATGATCATGTATCACTTATTTAATTAATTTAAATAGTATATAATATCACAGATTCATGATATCATAGAATGAAACATATACTTAGTTACATAAATATTCATGTGATGAAATGTGCATTAATGATGACTAAAGGTCTGTAATTAGACCCACTTTGACCAATCTGTACTCAAACAAGATCTAAATCGTACCACCCGTTTGATTTCTCGCTGCCTTGAAACCTCCATAGATTGCATTCAGGCTCGACTTCTACTTGACTGCTTAGCAGTAATGACTTCATTACCTCAGAAGGCCTGTTTGGAATGCATGCAACGCTCCGAAGTGTCTTCTGCTCGGATACAGGCCTGGCTGCCAGACCTCCCCCAGGGCCAGCACACGTCTGGCCTAGGCCGGGTCTGAGCGGGCCGGGTCTGAGTGGGCGGTCCCCAACCAGGGGTACCTGTGCCCTCAAAACCGCTCAAGAACAGCTTACGGAAGAATGCAATAAAACGATAAGGTTTTATTGACGTGCAACCATGGTCCGACAATAAGTAGGATGACTGTTCCTTTCCATCTCTTGTGGGCTATAGTATCGCTCCTGTACTGTTATCGGCGTCACTGTGGCGTGTAGGATAGAAGGTGGTTTGTTAAAAGGTAGAGTTTAGGGGGGGGGAGGACCTGTCAAATGT
>NC_082389.1:2705724-2888224 GCF_031168955.1 Gadus macrocephalus
GGGCGTTGTCCGGCCCCGACGCGCAGCGGAATAATGAGCACATACCACAGCCTGGCGTGATCTATTGCTTAAATATACTAGCTGCTGGCTAGAGCAATAAACAACAAGAAGGGTTTGAATCCTTCAAACAAGGTACACATGTGCTCTGGGACGGACCGAAAGACAGACAGACAGAAGGACGGACGAAGGGAAGTACGGGACATACTATCTTTCAAGCACTCACCGTTTTTTTCCCTCCCGATCTCCTGTCAATTACGTCTGAGAAAAAGACCAAAAAAAAACCTGAACATGTGTTCTCCTTGTTCCCTCTCCTTCTCGTCTTTCCTTCGTACTTTCCTTCCTTCTTATACCTGCTCCTTCCTTCCTCCTCCTTTGCTTTCTCAACCACCCCACCCACCCAACCCCCCCCCCCCCCCCCTCTTTCCATCTGTGTCTGTGTTTCGTTGTTTGACGGTTTCAGTTTCTGCCCTCTGTCTCCCTCTCTCCCTCCAACCAGCCGTTCAAAGACGACATGGACCTCAAACAGGAAGTGAGGAGCGACTCGCTCGACACCCGGGAGGAGTACGAGCTCAAGGTCAGGAGGGGGGGGGGGGGGGGGGGGCGGGGGGGGGTTAACACACAGAGAAGGGAGACGGGGAGACGGGTGTGGAGGCCAGAGGGAGTGGCCTGTGGTGTCGGACCGCTGGTGGGGGTCCGGCATGGGTCACTGCAGGGTTTAATCGCCACTTTCACTTTCATGTGGTCGGCGGGTGATACACAAACTGTGTGTGTGCAATAACACACACGCACAAACGCACACACACACACACACACACACACACACACACACACACACACACACACACACACACACACACACACACACACACACACAGATATACACATACAAATGGAGACGCACGCACACAAAATTTACTCGTAGTTGTTTCGATTAATGAGTGTCCAAGAGATTTTTTCCTACATTGAGTCTCCAGACAAAGACGTATTGTTAGATTGAGTTGCACACCCATTTGAAGGTAAACGTTGTACACTACTTCTTTTATGTTCTGATGATATTTGTACATTAATCATGTATTATAGGTCGTGTTTAGCGATTATCACTGCAATTATTTGTCATTATGGGAAGCCATTGTTATGTTTGAAACTGCCATAGTCTTATGGTATATTTACCTAGATTAAGGACATTACATTACCACAACTCTCTTGAGTCCTCTCCATATGCCGGCGTATCTTCAAAAATAATTCCCATAATGCATTCTGAAGTAAGAGCCCTAAAATTAAACATCCATGGAAAGTTTCTGCTACAACAACAAGACATTTTCTGTGACTATACATCAATGTGGTTTAAACCTGCACTCAGTAAACGCAAAAAACGTATCAAACCCAAATTATTAACGTTCTGGATGTGCCTTCGATCCATTCATTGTTCGGCCCCGACCACTGCGACGTCGCTGTCTCGTCCTGTCCGCCCCGATTCCTCCCGGCTATCAGAAATTACCATCGGCAGTTTTAACAAGATATTAAATAAAATCTAGGGCTGTCAAGCGATTAAAATATTTAATCACGAATAATCGCATTAATGGCATAGTTAACTCACGATTAATCCTAATTTTTTTTTCGATGCTAAATATCCCTTGAATTCTTTGTCCCATTAATTTTTCTCATTTTAATGCTCTTATCAACATGGACAAGTGCATCGGCTTGCCTTGTGCAAATGTTTTTTTATTGATAACAACATTGGCATATACTGATCAAAACAGGACGGTACAAAAAAAATGCCTGTAATACAATTAAACGATGAACATACAAAGATATGCCTTGAACATAGCAGTCAGGCTACTGCTTCTTGGTTTTGAGCCAAAAAAATAAAAATAATAATAATAATAATAATAATAATAATTTGCGTTAATCGCGCGTTAAAAAAAATAACGCCGTTAAAATTGGTTTGCGTTAACGCCGTTAATAACGCGTTTAACTGACAGCTCTAATAAAATCCAAAAGAAATCTGCGGCTGACTTTCCCCCTCCTCGCCCCTTCCCAAGGACCCGACCAACGGCTACTACAACGTCCGCGCCACCACCCACGACGAGTCGCGGCCCCCGTCCCACGCCGTCCACTTCCAGGGGGAGTTCCGCTCCCCGAACCCCGCCGCAGGAGGAGGAGGAGGAGGAGGAGGAGGAGGCCCCGGTCCGGTCGGGGGTGCCACGTCTTCCGTCGGACCCCCCGGCGGGGGCCCCGGCGGCCCCGTCAACTCCGGGGGCGCGCCCGGTTCCCGGGCCGGCTGCTACGACCCGCGGCCCCCCTCCAGGATGTCCCACGCGGGCTACGCCCAGTTCAGCACCTACTCCCGGGGGGTGCCGGCGCAGAGTCAGCAGCAGGGACCCCCGCCGAACCCGGCGCTCCAGTCCCCGGGGGAGTACCCCGGGGACTGCGGCCTGCTGGACGGCTCGGGCCAGATGCCCTACGACGCCTACGGCGGGTACCCCTCCCAGTACCCCAGTTACCGCATGGGCTTTGTCCCGCCCATCGAGGAAGGCCCGGCGTATGAGATGTACCCGACAGGACAGGGGGCGGGGCAGCAACCGGGACACGGGCCGGGACCGGGACACGGACCGGGCCACGGACCAGGGCACGGGCCAGGCCACGGGCCGGGACACGGACCAGGGCACGGACCAGGGCACGGGCCAGGGCACGGGCCGGGACCGGGACACGGACCGGGACCGGGACACGGGCCAGGCCACGGGCCAGGCCACGGACCAGGCCACGGGCCAGGGCACGGGCACGGGCCAGGACCGGAACAGGGGCCAGGGCAGAGCCCGGAAGCGGGGCTGAGCAAGTACGGCGGCTCCTCTCGTTTCTCCTACTCCTCTCCGCCTTCTGATTATTCCAGACACACGCAGAGGATGCAGACTCACGTGTGAAAGAGAGAATGAGAGGAGAAGGAAACGCCACGCGCATTACACAAAAGACACACAACTGGACTTTATTTGCTCGGGCGCTAATCCAGTCAGACCTCTCGGTAAAGGTCCTTCTTTCCACTCGCTCCCTTGCATTTCAAATCCACACTACACAACCACAGTGGCGCCCCCGAAGCACAGATTAAACATCAAACGGCATTCATTATCAACACATCACCCCATGTCGTCCACAGCAGTACATTCATTTACTCCCCGCGAAAAAAAAACCTTGTCAGTGACTCTCAGAAGATCTTTATTGACTGCGATGCTCCACACTGACATCAGAGAAAGCAAAAGCCACTATCAGAATTCCAGAGCCAAATGAAAGAGTGGACAACATCGGGGCACATTGTCATAGAGCAGAGGAAGAAGGAGAGGACGAGGTGGTCAAGGTGCTCTCTCACACATATTTTTGGCCCTGGCTCCTTGTCTTTCCACCACCTGTGCTTCTTGGGTTACATTTGTAAAAAATGCAAAATGACCGATACCGATCTTTTCAAAGTCCCTACCAATCCCTTGTATAACCCTAAACAGAATTCAGTAAAATGCAGTACATTTTATTATTATTTTTCAATTATTGACTCTTGACACTTTTGCAAAAACACACACACTCACACCTACACACAAGTTGTTCATGTACCGTGTGTTTCTATGGTGTATTTTTGTGAAAAGGCAGCTTGGACTTGCGTAAATCGGGCACTTTGAAAACTCTTTCCGCCATTTGAAGATATTTGGCCAGCGGTTTGGCATACAAGATCTACCTTTATCGAGTGATCAAATGTGGCTTCCTTTCAACTACATTTAAAAAGTGCCAATGATGTTGTGTTGAAAAAAAAACACACATGAGTGTGTGTAACCACTGGCACCTCTTTTTTTGTAAAAGGCAAAGGGACGATGGTCACGGGGCAATAAGAGGGGACATTTTGTACAATCCGCATACATTTTTCTGAGAAGAAAAGACAGGTGACTCGCCTGAGATTGCAACAGTGCTCGTCTTTGTTTTAATACAGTGCGTCTCCCACCTTTCGACTGAGATAGTTGCTGTACTAATTGTGTATTGGGAGGACATTCATGCTAAGTCCTTAGCATTCCACTCAATTGTGACGGAGGTATGATTATTTATCCAATCTTCCCTCAAAAGTATTTGTTTGCTTCTCACTTGCACAGTATTGTTTTGTGTGTGTTTTTCTTCATGTATAGATATACTGAAACATCAGAAAGCGTAAGGCATTCAGAAATATTTTTTAGTATTTTTATATGGAGTTGAGGACCAAAGGTTCAGAATTTTGGAGGTGGGGGAGGGAGGGTGTACTTTTTCATGTTTCTGCGGGGAATCTATAGTTGTTGTAAATGTTTTGAAAATATTACACATTTTGACGAGTTTTAACTAAAAAAATACAATGAATCCATTTGGGATTAAAACAATTCAAACGTTGCGATCAATCATTCATTATTCCTCTTCATAACATTTGCGTATTCATTTTTTTTTATACTTTTAACAAAAGTGTAATCATTTTGTCACTTCAGTAAAATCAATAAAGTCATCCAAATATTTTCTTGAATAAATATTTGACAAGACTTAGAATAAAATAAATGTTAATTGTTGCCATTTGTAAGATCACGTACGTATGCAACAAAGTATCAAATCAAAGATTCTATATTCAACTCGTGAAGGTTATTTCAGAGCTGCGTTTGGGTTCTACATGCTAAAACATGCTAGCTTCCATAAAAATCACCAAAAAGTATGTATTATTCTGTGGCGCTTATTGACCCAAACTATTGAATCAGTACTAAGCTCTACTAATATTATATTACTCTACTACTAATACTGATTTATAGAGCTCAAAAGCTTATTGAAAAAATGAAATTGCAAAACATAACCTAACCAATTACCCCTCCCCCCCGCCCCCCCTTGCCCAACGGCACTGACTACAACACCCACAATTCAAATCTACTCTAGCTCGGTGTCAGAAAACGTTGGATTGTGTAACAACCCTTCCCTTTGTCAAATATGGTGTGTGTGTTTGTGTGTATAGCATATTATTTGTTTTCATATGTACCGTACTAATGCTCTACCTGGAATTCCCGGGTACATTAATTTTCCTACCTGTGTATAAATAGGGGCTCATGTCTCATGTTTTGTTGATAAGAGTGTTGATATGACTCATAATAATTATCAGCTTAGATTTACCATAAAACAATCAATCATTGTTTTTGGTAGAGGGTCCTCTTCCACAAACAGGATTAGTGGATCCTGGCCTCTACATAATGGTAAAGGAAATTAATAAAAATAGTCACATGACTCAAGAAAAGTGTAGGACAGGAAGTGAACAATGGCAGTATTCATCTTTTAACCAACATCAAGGATAACATTACTCTAAATACCATTGCAGAGTGACCTTTGTTTACATAAAAAATATGAGGCGGCAGCAAACACAACTTGAGACAAACTGATGGTTCGATTTCCAGAAAAATCTTTCAGCATTTCTAAAGAAAGATTTCGATAACCTGTTTTCGACTGAAAGTGGTGCTGTCCCAGCTGTTTGATTTCAGCGCTTGGATACACTTTAATGTGAGCAGACTATGCAGAGACAGTGAGGGCCATCTCGTACAGCCTTAAGGGCTGATCATGGTTCCACGTTTACGCAGCGCAAGGGGGTCTACGTCCTTGCGGACCCTCCTTGCGTCCACCACAAGAGCCTGACGTGCGCCTCCCAAAAACTGTAACCTTCCATCGAGGCAACGGAGCAGCAAGGGCTGTGATTGGTCCGCTCACTAAAACCCGACGCAGACCCAAAACAGGTTCACGACTGCGTCGAAGCGTCTGCGTCTGCGTGGTCATTGTGTTGCGTGACGTGGGGCCATAATCAGCCCTTTACTCCTCAGGGCTGGCAGTGATTGGTTCATGAAACCCAAGAGCCGCGGGCCTTGTAAATTGTTCCATCTGCTTTCAAAGAGGCAATGAGATTTTGTAGTCTCTCTGATGCTATTTCGCCATAACAAAGCATTTTGATCCCATTAAGCCAAAATCGTTTTTATTGCCATATTTTTAATACATAATTTTACTCGCAGTCTACCCCAACGACTCTTTCATTACGTTAATCTCTTTTATCGACAGAAATATCGGGTGAAACTTTGCAATTCCAATAGCAGTGGAGGAATGTCTTTGTTGTGATTTTTTTGGTGTTTCTTAGCTGGGAGTGTCAGCAGATGGAGATGAACACCCTTCATCTTCCACTTTATATGTTGAGCACAGCTGTGGTTGCTGCATACCATTAACTTGTTACAACCTCTTTACGGTGTTGTCCCTGCAGACCTGTGTGGCAGACTTGCATGCAAAGTGACCTTGTGCGGTGTGCTGAGTGACTTTAATAAAATAAAAGACTTGGGAGGCCAACTGGAAAAATCGCCTCGGCCATCTTGACACTTGCCGGCTAAAGGCTACAGCTTGGCAGCGCTGCTACTTCACCTGAGAGAACAATCTTTGCTCTTTTCCGTGAGTTATGACTCACACATTCACAATCGAAAGAGACACATGAGATATAGTACAGTATTGCGACCATCATGAAAGATCTATTCATATATATATTTTTTTTTTTAAATGGCCGGAAAAAACGTTGAAAACGTCAATTTTCAGCCATGGAAATATGAATTGATTCTTGTTCATTTTTTGTTGGGCATCGTTTCATGTGTAATAATCACTGCTTTTGTTGTACTAGAATGTAGGAAATGTTAATCTAAAAAATCTGAAACTAACATTACATCATAAACCCCCCGCCCCCAATGTAACAAATACAGTTGGTTAAATCTGCGGACTCCTATCTTGACCTTGTATATATATATGTGTGTATGTTGGGATGTATGTAAGGGAGGGGATATTACAGAATATCACAGCGTAATGAGCTCAATGTGATTTTGTTCTCAATCGTCCATTTTCATCGTCATTGATGTCTTCCTTTCTTTAAAAATCTGTTTTTAAATGGTTTTATTTTGATTTGAAATTTCTTATTTTTTTATGTTTTTCTTTGTATAACGTCACACTGTTCCGTTGCCTCTGGAGGAATTGTCTGGTGTCAAAGTGTCTGAGTGAGTTTCTTTAGACAGTATTCTGCTTCATATTCTACTGTCGGGTTGCAGGTTGCAAGGAACGGAGGGAGTGGGTGTGGTACATAATCTTGTAATGTGTGTATGCACCAGCTATTGATGGAGAAGACTACCTGCTAGCCCTTGCCCCTCCTCCTCCCCTCTCCATTTCACTTTCCTTTTCAAAAAAAGATGAGGGTAAAAGAGGGAGCGAGACAGTGAGGGTAAATGTAAGGACATACGTCACTTAGCCTTCAGGACAAATGAAAAAATGAGGACGATAGTCTGCAGTGTGAAGACTTCCATGTCACTGTATGCACTTGAAACTGTTTGAATGGACCTGTGTTAGTTAGTGTGTGCGTGAGACTTTGTTTGAGTTGTTTTTTTGGGTTTGCGTGGCCAAATGTATGTGGGCATATATCCTCCAAATTGTTATCAACATATTGTTATTTTATACGTTATTGTCCTAACCGAATTCAGTATTAGGTTTCTGGCTTTCAAGTTCTCTGCAAGTGTTCTTCTTGAGGACACATGTACAAAAATACGTGTGTGATATTGAAAGTCACTTTTTAAGCCATCCTATGGTCATGTTTTTTTTTTTATTATGGTGTCCTTTTTTCTTTTTTTGATTGTACGTAATTCTTTTTCCACAACTATACTGAGAATAAAAGAGGTCACAGCTTTCATAAGTACAGCGAGAAGGAGTCCAATTATTTTGCTAAGGACCGGAACTCTCACCTTTCAGTATGTTTGCTCCCCCTGTCCAAGTCGTGGCTTTCTTTCAATGGACTCCACTTTTCCTCGCAACGAAAAACACGTGCAAGCGTTTAAATACAGAATAAACTTAAAAATAACTGGTGAAAATAACACTTTCTCAGGTTGAGAGAGCAAAGCGTTGCCATGGGGATAAATTACTTTCCTCCATTCAGCATCTAGAATGGAGGGTACTGGTGACAGAAGGCAAAAGGTGCCCGATCATCTACAGTATGTATAGTTTGAAGCCAAGAACAATGGGGGAAAAGGCTCCATGTTTACCTGAATGTCAATACATGGAGCATGTGGGCCTCAAGCTGGCAGCCAAACGCAATTCTCTGCAGAGTATACACTCACACACACACACACGCACACGCACACGCACGCACACACACACACACACACACACAAATCATCATACTTTCATTCCAAGGCCCCGTTTTCAGGGGTTTCTCATTCCTTTCCTCTGTCGTGTGGTTAGATCTCCTGCTGTGTTGTGGAAAACATTTACCTGTGTGACGGTACACTCTCTTCTTAACTCACTTAATTTCTCTTTCCTCCTTTCCTTCCTCTGCACTCTCTTTCTGCAGCTCTCCTTTTCTATACTCTCTGTTTCTTCCCATCCTCTTCTCTCCTCTCCCCTCCTCTCCCCTCCTCTCCTCTCCTCTCCTCTCCTCTCCTCTCCTCTCCTCTCCCCTCCTCTCCTCTCCTCTCCTCTCCTCTCCTCTCCTCTCAAGCTACACTGAGAGGATACACGCACAATTGGCCAGCTGTAGTCTGGTCGAGAGAGCATGAAATAATCCAATCGAGAGAGAGAGAGAGAGAGAGAGAGAGAGAGAGAGAGAGAGAGAGAGAGAGAGAGAGAGAGGAGAAAAGGAGATTGACAGTCAAAGTGGCGGAACAGAGGGACAGCCTGACAGCACACCATCCAGACAGACGGACAGACAAAGAGTATTACACAGGCTTGCTGCCAGTCTCTAGTTTGTGTATCGACGATCATTCCTCCTTTGGCATCCCCCTCCACCCCACCACTCCCCCTTTCCTCCCCTTCCCTCCCCCTCCCCTCCCCAAGGCATAATGTCTCCAATAACCTTCAGCATTCCACCCCCAACTCTGACGCCCTTCGTTCCCATTTCAGTCATTGCATGGATTATGGCCCATCTCACACTTGGCACAGCACTAAGCGCCAGAGATATATTATCATATTAGTGGAGAATGATGTAATGCATTCCAAGACATTTTGTCCTTCGCACATCCTCTGGTCCCTCAGTGGATGATGTCACTGGTGGTTGTGTGTCTTCAGTGGGAAACCGTCTGAGTGTGCGGCCTGAGGTATCGTGATGTCGCCATCTTGTGGTCAAAAGGCGCAAATACGTTCAGAGGCGATTACGGAAATACACATTTCGTTTCTGCGTAATTGAGGGGGATTGTTGTAGTCATCTGGAAATTACTAATTTATACATATCATAATGCATATATACATACCATAGAATTGCCAGCGTGGCAATTGTATGGGCTTTCTGATGTGAAGGGGGAAACCAAAGGTAAACCTCGTCTGGTCCCTTATCTTCCTCGATGGAAGATGTTTAACTGTACAAAAGCCTACTTTACTATTACAACATGAGTTGTAGCCTGTTCCATTTAGATGCAGCCATCTAAATGGAAAGTGTGCTCTCGAGTCAAGTTCATCATGATCACAACAAGCCTGACTGGCTAAGAAATAACTTGAGGAGAACGGCAAAGCCATAAACCATATTTTAAAAAGGAGATAGACTGATTACAAATACTAATACTGAAAATATCGAACAATCACGATAATTAGGGTACAGCTGACATCACTGGTATTAGCGAATAAAGAGCCATGCCAGCAGGGACGCGGGAAGTCAGTCCGAGGTGGGGGGGTGCTGAGAGAGAATCTATATAATGACGTCATAATAAATGCTGCGCAACATCCATTGTTTACAGAGACGAGATGACGGGTCACGTCACATTCAGGGATCCGCTCTGATAAACACTCTACTGGTGTGCAAAAATAGTTCTGCCAACTAGCCACTGTTATTCACAAACGTTAGCAAGTAAACAATCTGGAAATTAGAGTCAACTCGGCTGATACTGTGCTGAATTTCACATACTAACAACATGCCGACAAGCTGTTAAGGTCCGGGATTATACACAGCGTTATAACAAGGATTCAGGAGGTTATTTCTAAAGGTTTACAAAGGAAAGTGACAATAATAGAAAGCCTTCATTTTCATCCAGAGTTACGAGTTGTCTGATATGAGAAAAGTGACGGTTTCTCCGTCAAGTGAACCGCCCGTCTTTGCTCTTTTTTGCCAACCAGTTTACGTGCGGGATTCCAGAATCAAAACGATAACATTCAACTTGTCTATTAATATGGCAGCAACATTTTACACCAGTTTTAGAATGTTCACTACAACAGATGTTGAACACCAACATGCTTATGTAAAATCAGCATACGGATAATATGATAAATATCATAAAAAGGGTGGATGTCGATAATTTTATGAAAAATCATGTTGCATGATAAAATTATGCAAAAAAAAAAAAAAAAGATTTGTTCAGAAAACTTTCCCACTTGCAGTTACAGCCAGGGGCCGCTGCAGCACCCTAAGCACCCCAACTTCCCGCGTCCCTGGGTAACACTGTTGTTTTTTATTGGTCGTCATGAAAAAAAACATAAGGGGTAACACTGTTGTTTTTTATTGGTCGTCATGAAAAAAATAATAAGGGGTAACACTGTTGTTTTTTATTGGTCGTCATGAAAAAAAACATAAGGGGTAACACTGTTGTTTTTTATTGGTCGTCATGAAAAAAATACATAAGGGGTAACACTGTCGTTTTTTATTTGTCGTCATGAAAAAAATCATAAGGGAAATAATAGAAATACACACATACATTTTAATGTCATGTATATCCTCTTTGTTGACGATTGATTATTGTGTATTGTCATCGCCGCAGTGGTGTTTACTCTGCCTAACCCCCTAGAGACCGGGGTTCAAATCCGGTTGATGTCATCTGTAAAAACCATAAGGGGTAACACTGTTCCTTTTTTTATTGGTCGTCATGAAAAAAAACATAAGGGGTAACACTGTTGTTTTTTATTGGTCGTCATGAAAAAAAACATAAAGGGGGTAACACTGTTGTTTTTTTTGGTCGTCATGAAAAAAAACATAAGGGGTAACACTGTTGTTTATTATTGGTCGTCGTGAAATAAAACATAAGGTGTAACACTGTTGTTTATTATTGGTCGTCGTGAAAAAAAACATAAGGGAAATAATAGAAATACACACATACATTTTAATGTCATGTATATCCTCTTTATTAATGATCGATTATTGTGTATTGTCATCGCCTCAGTGGTGCAGTGGAGTGCACTATGCCTAACCCCCTGGAGACCGGGGTTCAAATCTGGTTGATGACCTCTGTTGGAAGACTATCATCTCTATTTCATGCGAATTATAAAGTCAAGTATAACCATTGTGTTGACTTTATTCGGTGTTTTGATGGTGCATTGATAAGTTCAGAGGTTAACACGGTTTAACACGTTAAAATGGCCAAAATAAAACGGGATTTGTGCAGACTGACATAGGCTACTCATAAAACGTAGCATAAAATAATGTAAAAAATAAAATAAAATGAAAAAAAATTAAATATAATAAATTATAAAAAACAAGCAAAGGAGCAGGCAAAAGGCTGGGATATGGTGGGGATTGGTCACGTTGACGGGAATGTTTAGTGACATGTGGGAGGGTGGAGGGGGTTAAAAAAAAGTCTCAAACACTCTTCGACGCGCATGAAAACCAGCCGCGTAGTTATGAGGGAGGCCGTCCTCACACCGATCTTCCTCGTCGTCAGCGTCCTCCGGTTCAAGCAATGCCGTCCCAGCCTTAGCTGCAATGTTGTGCAACATAGCCGTCACACATATCACGGCGCATGACTTGGCCGGCGAAAACTGGAGCCCTCCGCCTGACTTGTGAAGGCATCTAAAGCGCAACTTCCACCTCCCGATCGTGCGCTCAACGATGCACCGGGCCAGACGGTGGGCTTCGTTGTATTCCTCATCATGGACGTCTCCCGGGTTATTCACAGGTGTGAAGAGGAATTATTTCAGGGGGGAAAATGCCGTGAAACGCACAGTGCATTCAGGATTAGGACTGATATATGTCGGTTTAAGCCTAATCAATTGTGTTTTAATGTCTTTAGCATTCATATAATTGCAGTCTATTTTTTTCGTAGGCTACTCTCCTGTTGTCCTTGATTTTAACCCTTTTTAACACAATTTTCCTGCGAGATTCCTGCGTCTCCCCCTCCTACGGAGCCCATTTCAGCACCGTGTCAGTAGACAGTTACAATCCTACGACGTCGTGAGTGCAGCGAATGCGCGTTCACGTTAAGAGGAGTTTCGGGAAACGCTCCAAAGAAATTGACGATGGATCGCAAGATCCATCGTGAGAATGATCGTACGAGCGTGGATCCATCGTTATCGGGAAACGGGGCCCAGGTTAGGATCCCTGCATAAACGTCGACAGGGGTACCACTGTCGTTTTTATTGGTCGTCATGAAAAAAAACATAAGGGGTAAGACTGCTGTTTTTTATTGGTCGTCATGAAAGAAAACATAAGGGGTAACACTGTTCCTTTGTTTATTGGTCGTCATGAAAAAAAACATAAGGGGTGAGACTGTTGTTTTTTATTGGTCGTCATGAAAAAAAACATAAGGGGTAACACTGATGTTTTTTATTGGTCGTCATGAAAAACAACATAAGGGGTAACACTGTTGTTTTTTATTGGTCGTCATGAAAAAAAACAAAGGGTAACACTGTTGTCTTTGTCAAATATTTTATAAGGGGTAACACTGTCGTTTTTTATTGGTCGTCATGAAAAAAAACATAAGGGGTGAGACTGTTGTTTTTTATTGGTCGTCATGAAAAAAAACACAAGGGGTCGAAATGTATCGAATAAAACATAGGGGGTAACACCAGGGACGCGGGAAGTCAGTCCAAGGGGAGGGGGTGCTGAGAGAGAGTCTATATAATGACGTCATAATAAATGCTGCGCAACATCCATTGTTTACAGATTCAGGGCTCCGCTCTGATAAACACAGAGTAAAAAGAGTTCTGCCAACTAGCCACTGTTATTCACAATCGTCAGCAAGTAAACAATGTGGAAATTAGAGTCAACTCGGCTGATACTGTGCTGAATTTCACACACTAACAACATGCCGACAAGCTGTTGCGGTCCGGGATTATACACAGCGTTATAACAAGGATTCAGGAGGTTATTTCTAAAGGTTTAAAAGGAAAGTGACAATAAAAGAAAGCCTTCATTTTCATCCAGAGTTACGAGTTGTCTGATATGAGGAAAGGGACGGTTTCTCCGTCAAGTGAACCGTCCGTCTTTGCTCTTTTTTTGCCAACCAGTTTACGTGCGGGATTCCAGAATCATAACGATAACATTCAACGTGTCTATTAATATGGCAGCAACATTTTACACCAGTTTTAGAATGTTCACTACAACAGATGTTGAACACCAACATGCTTATGTAAAATCAGCATAGTACGATATTCAGCTATCGACAGTTCTGCGTTGTGCGTCATAGCCTACGTCAGCCTACTCAGACAATGTTCTAAATAAAATGAAATGATAATATGATAAATATCATAAAAAGGGTGGATGTCAATAATTTAATGATATGATAAAATTATACAAAAAAAAAAAAAGTATTGATTTGTTCAGAAAACCTTCTCACTTGCAGTTACAGCCCGAGGCCGCCAGGCGGGAAGTGGGGGTGCTTAGGGTGCACCCCCACTTCCCGCGTCCCTGCCATCCCTGTTGACCGTTAGGTGACAGGGATGGTACTGCAGTCTGAAAAAGACTGCAGTACCATGCTTTGGCCCTGGGGGCAGACTGGGTAGACGCTGCTGAATTCATGGGATTGAATGTATCTACATGCTATATAATTATATCAGTCTATTAAGCTGGTCATGGGCTGTTCACTGCCGCTTATGAAAATAACAGAATCTATAGGTTATTGTGATTGAATATTTAATGGCCAATACAAATAAGATACGAACGCCCTTTTTAGAGCATTTCCACAAGCACTGAAGCTATCGTGACGAACAGCTGACAGCATCAGTGATACCCCTCAAGCTCTTTAAAACATTCATTTGTAATAAATCAAGAATATGTTGCATCTAAGATACGTATTTCTCACCTTAGTTATCACATGAACTTCACAATCTCGCAAAAAAGTCATCATTGCTCATGTCTAATGAGTAGTGTTTTGATTATTATTAGAAATTGACCAAAATCTGACAAATATAACCTTTTTCCTCTTCAATTATTAAATATTTGATTAATATAATGCCATAAAAGGTGTCCCGATGGACTCTCATTCCTCAACTGCCTACGCTCATTGGCACCACCGGTGTTGTTGGCTTCACATATTCAGCCGAGTGGCGTAACTTCTTATTAGTACATCTTTGGTAACAATGAGCGATGTTGTTTATAAGATGCGCCACACGTAAAGCTTAACCCTCAAGAACAAAACATGAACCACTCTCCAGACAGAGCTCCACACTCCCACCGTCCATGCGACGGCCGACAAGGTCGATTTGGAAATGACCTTGTAATGGCTGTTCACAATAACAGCGGGTGGTGCTCTTTCGAGTAACAACAAGAAAGTTACCTTTGATGTTGTCATCAAAGTAGTTTTGGATCACATACATCCTCCCAGGGTGTTTCAATTCATTTTTAGCAGATAAGATAGATAGAAAATAGGTAGGCCAACATTGCTTTTCTAAGAACACACTGTCTTTATCTCCATCTTGTGGCCGTACAGTGCAATTGCGATGGTCTGGTCGCATGATATATACTGTCTCGTCTTGTTTCTATTGTCCTTTTTTTAAATTGGATTACATTGGATTTATGTTTTTTATTTCGGGACTCTGCCTAAACCTACCTCTAATAAGACCTCTCTATCTTGGCTCTACTCCACTTTATTGGCAACAAATCTTGACCCAGGTAGCCTACTCATTAGACGTTGGACTGTGGCCCTATATGGATACAGGGCTGCCATCTGATAATGCACTAGGTGGTATTCACTCTAAAATGGGACTTTAATTTAGGCGGAAATTGAGGCTTCCATTTAGGCTATGTTGTGTTCCATCCTAATTCAGACACAGCCATCCACATTGAATATTTCACTTTCAAAACAATCTCACAGTTGGTATCTGTCTTTTGGTGCCTTGTTTATATTTTAAAGCCCTTGAAGTTGTGTATATACTCTGTTCATGTTGGTTGTGTTAGCTTGATGATTTAATCAGGGATGATTTAAGGGTACTTCGAACGTCAGAGGTAAGCCGTGGGTTCTTTGGCTGTGGCTCTATCAAGCGACCAGGAAGGTCTCAAAGTGTGAGTCTGAAGTGAAATGCTGTGGTATTGCAGCAAAAAATGTGCACGATAAGCTAAACCACAGCTACCCTGAAGCGCTTCACTTCTAGACCTTTAAAAAAGGAAAGTGCATGTCAACAAAGTAAAAATACAGTCTACACTTGGATCAGATTTTCCATTCAGGTGCCTGCATGTAGACAACAGTTGACATTCCTCCTCCGGAGGTAGTGTAAGCTATATTCAAAACCACATGTATAGTTCTCGTGTATAAACTGTGTGATCCTGCCTGAACCAAAAATGAGGTGGGCATGACCTTGATGTTTCATACGTCGGGTTGACACTTGCCTGCACAGGAGAAACTGTGAAAACTTTTCAGCAAAACATAGACTATGAATGCAAGAGTCTAAGCTGACTCCGCCAGATGGATTGATTCGCATTTGCTCAGCATATCAATCTGGGAACCTTCCGTTGGAGAACTTTTGGGAAGGGGGGAAAATAATGGTCAGCTGATTGGAAAAACCATCAGTCCACCTATGTTGGTGATAGACGGGCCAAATCAACCAATCAGATCAACGGAAGCCGCCGTGTTGTTTTTAGACTGAACAGTCGCTTCTCATTGCGTCACATTGTACACTTTTCGTACTCAACGGCAGCCATCTTAGCTACGTAGCAGAAGAGGGCAGGGCCAGGCTGAGCCAAAGTCGGCGCATTTTCCACATAGCCTGCATTAATAGAGTCATTTTGTAGTTTTTATAGTTTTCATAGCTTTTTATAGCTGCTAGGCGTAAAGAGTTCACAGTTCAAAGCGGGATGTTTATTGAGGGGGAGGAGCTGCGGCGGCAGTCGTGATCGTAATTTCCGGTTAGTGCAACACAGAGTATTCAATTTGGAACAACACTGACATCTGAAAATTAGCGCACTTGGTGAGTGTGGATAGTTTACTTAGTTTAAGTGTACTCATGGAAGTATGGATATTGGAACACGGCACAGGATGGTCTCAAGAGGCCAGCAATAGTCATGCGACTATCCGTATATATAAAACTGATAGATTCTATATATATATATCTATAAAGATCTGCAACCACAATGTTCATTATGCAACTACAATTCATAAATGAACATGTATCTAGAACTATGCAACTTTATGAAACATTTAATAATTGTGGTACATCACAACAAAATGTAATTATGCAATCAACAATCCTCTTTCATATCTACAACACATGAAACACATTATGGATGTAATTTGACACTTGTATAACCAGCAGCGTGGCAAATAGGTTAAAGGTAAGGACAGTTAAGCCTAAGAGGGAATGACTCTAGAAAGGGCTTTAGTGATATATGATTCATCAATAGGTCATGAAATATCGTATTTGGCTATTACATTTGAAATAAAACAATGCAGAAATTATTTGAATGATGAAAAGAGATGAAAATTAAAATAAGTAAATAATAAATGGTAAAGCAGCATTGCCAGCTTTGAGCAGATATGTCCCCAATATATTGTCCACATTCAGTGAAATAGGGGGGCCCATAAAGATAACCTTTCATGGGGCCCTAAAATCCTGGCTACGCCCCTGTGCTTAACACTACTGCTACCTGGGCCGAATTCGGAATGTCAAATCTCCTGACCTTTATGCCACTTTTCCCTAACCTTTGTGGAAAACGTCATCGGGTCAAGGAGAGATGAAAAGGTGCTTCCTTTCAAACATAGGAAAAGAAAGCCCGAATTCAACTTTTCCTAACCGACGTCATTGTGCGACGGCGAGTATTGCTGACCTCTAGCGTCTCCAGCATGAAACTACAATTTTCCGAAGATGGACTACACCACACATTCTCACTCCGAGCGTCGATTTTTGACGAAGGCTGCACATTAACGGCGAAATCTGTGACATTACTCAACACAACTACACCAACGTGTCCTTGTTAATTACACAACATGTATGGGTTAAGGCTATGGACATCAGTTGTCCTGTTTTGTGCTTTAATGGAGAGAAACAATCATTTTTTTGATCAGTGTTGGGTAGCTGAGGTCGTTGCTATAGAGACCACGTCCGTCCGCTTTTTTGACAACTGACAGAGCAACCCTATCTCATCAAAATTACGTTCCCAGAGAACTATTCGGCATTCTCAATTACGTTTGTCTGAAAAACGTATTTTGCCCCGTTTTATTGAACATATCGCAAATGCGAATTCGTTCTTAGCCTATTTTTTGCCATTTATTTACCCTGTTACAATGGCGATCGTCCTGGCGGCCTTAAACTGACTCAACAGCGCAACCTGCTGTTGTGTAGTATGAATCACAGGACATTTGTTTGTCACGTGACTTTTGGCACTCATTTTCCGCCTTGCTGATCCACGAGCAAATGCCTTCAGATCCACGTGCAACTTTCAGATTTACGTACTTGTAGAATTGTTTGATGGGCCAAGGATTTTTTTTTGTACTTGAAAGATTTTAGTTTGTACTATGAGGATATTTTTTTGTAATTGAAGAAATATGTTTCTTTGTATGTGTAAAACATACTGTATTTGTTTCTGAAGCCCAATGCATTAGTTTGTGAATGATGTTTTGTATTTGCAAACCACACTGAGTGTGTGTGTGAATCGTTGTGCGTGAGTAAAACACGTTTTCTGTGTGTGTGAATCGTTGTGCGTGAGTAAAACACGTTTTCTGTGTGTGGGGGGTTTTGGCATGATTCTAACTCCATACTTCAGGTGATCAGCTGATGCCATCAGCTGGATCTGGAGCACCTGGGACCGGTGCTCCAGCCGGATAAAAGAGCAGCTGATTGCCTGTTGTTGTGTGGCTATTCTCTGGCCCTCTTTGCAGCTGTCCATACCTTTTTGGTTTTCTTTGGCGGTTTTGTTAACTTATTCTTTCTCCACAACACCCCACCTTGCATGATCAATGCACCCACATTTACATGACTGAAACTACTGACATACACACCTCATACTGGCGTTACCTTTTTAAGTTGTGTTGCGTATGGAAATCTTTATTTTCTATTGGTTATGCACTGTCTCTCCCGTTTTTGTCATCTCCATTGAGCCGGGTCATGACAACAGCTACACCAGAAAACACCAAGTGTCGGGGGCGGGCCTTAGAAGTCACCGAACTCCTCTAAGGCCTCCATAAAGTAGCCTCCAATGACATGTGGATCACTGCTGGTGTATGCCGCTTTAAGCCGAATTATTTTACGGGAAAAGCCGTCTATGCAACCATTGATGCAGATTCCATATGGTTTTCATTTATCATATGAATCGGTATGCCAGATATAATTATCATTTGCACGGATGCCATGTGTCATGCATTTGCTGTACATCCATCTGTATCCATGCAGGTCTCCATTTCCCTTCAGCTGTTGCATGATAAAGTCTATCTCGTCACCGAGGTCATCATATTGTCTTCGGCTGTACCCGTGCATTTTTAGCAGCCTAATTAAGTGTCTCTTTCTTATAATAACTCCTTGCCTAACAGCAAGTGACTTTAGAATGTCATTGTAATTCATTCCAAGGTTAAAATAGAACGATATCTCTTCTATCTTGTCCATAGCCGACATGTGTCTAACCCCTGCTGCAACAATAGACAACACAGCCACACTCAAATTATTCAACTGTGGCCACAAAATAATTATCTTGTTCCCACGAATTATTAAACTGTGGCCACAAATTAATTATCTTGTTCCCACAAATTATTAAACTGTGGCCACAAATTAATTATCTTGTTCCCACAAATTATTAAACTGTGGCCACAAATTAATTATCTCGTTCCCGCAATTTATTAAATTGTGTCCACAGATTATTAAGTCATGCAAACAGATCACTAAGTCGGGCAAACAGATATATATTTTTTTCCCAGATGTCACCAGAGGGGCTCCGTGTATTGGTCATACAAAGGTCATGTTCTTTTAGTGGTCTTGCAACACTCAAACGGTTTGAGTGGTTTGAATAATAGGTCACCCTAAGTTAAACACGGAAACATATGAAAGATAATTTCAAATTCCTACGAATTACACATTCTCTCATGAGTAAAGGGTGGGGAACAGCGATGCTAGCTGACTCTCCGTGTCCACACATGGCATTACAACATTCGGTTCCTGCCCGATTGTTGTGGCATTCGATAGGGTCCTGATGGTCTCCGCTGAGGCCAATATATTGTTGAGTAATGCAGCTGCTTCTGATAGGCTACCTGTAGGCTGTTGTTAAGCAGACATCAGTGTAGCGCGTATGTCTGTAGCAAGTCTGTCGATTATTTGTCTGAATTGCGTGTTTTTTTTTTCAACCACCTTCCGTTTCAACTGAAACGCCTTCCGTTTTCACTGAAACGCCTTCCGTTTTCACAGAAATCCTCACACACGTACTAGTGAAATGCATTGACATACACAACTGAAACACTCTCACACAAACAACTGAAAAATGATACGCTAACATACACAACTGAAAAGCTTGCATAAAAACTTGTGAAACCTTTTGCATGGACTACTGAAATGCTTTAACAGATACTAGTAAAATATTCCCATACACACAGCTGAAACTTTCCTCATACATATGAAACCATTCAAATAGTCTATAAGAGCTTTACAGTTGATTGAGTGAAGGTGTTTCAGTTGTGTATGAAAAAGCTTTCACTTGTGTATGTGTGAGGTTTTCAGTATAGTATGTGAATGGTTTCATATGTGTGTGAGAGAACATTTTTCAGCTGTGTTTATGAGAAAATTTTACTAGTATGTGTGAAAGCATTTCAGTAGTCCATGTAAAAGGTTTCACTAGGTTTTATGCAAGCTTTTCAGTTGTGTATGTTAGCGTATAATTTTTCAGTTGTTTGTGTTAGTGTTTCAGTTGTGTATGTAAAAGCTTTTCACTTGTATGTGTGTGAGGTTTTCAGCATAGTATGTGAATGAGTTTGGTTTCATATGTGTATTGTGGCAAGTGGCAACCCGGGCCCGACACGGCGGCCCTGGAAGCCCAGAGGGCAGGTAGTACAAGCATTCTACCACCCTTTTCCCCCAGAGGGCGCCAAGGGGCCGCATTAGCACGGTCCCACTCAGCGCCAACGGGAGACACCTGTGTACCAGGCCAATCAGACCCTGGTGAGGGCTATAAGAGAAGCAGAGACGCGGTCTAAGGGGAAGGGTATGTGACCCATGCAGGAGCTGGGAGCGGACCGAGATACCTTACCCGGACGGACCTTTGCCTTGGGAGACGACCGACGGACTTGACGGACGGACGTCCGCATCAGGATACCGGGACGGCACGTGAGGAAGGACCGCGGCGTCCACTGTGGCTCACGGAGCCCGGACTCTTTCAGTTGTAGTTTTCATTTGATCGGGAGATACCCACTTTCTGTTGTCGGATTTAATAAACGTGCCTTTGCTGGCAGTGTTTGAGCATCAGAGACTCCTGTTCATTTGAGGAGGCAGGGCAGACGGAACCGGGCTGCCACAGTATGCGCCTGCTTGTTCTGAATAATGTCCCATACGGCCCGCATACAATATACTCAGTGACTCAGTGTTCCAGCTGGAGTGGGGAGTGCTGCCAAGCATATAAAGTACACAGAACAAAACAAGACTTCAACGCCCACGTGGGCAACGATGGAGACACCTGGAGAGGCGTGGTGGGGAGGAACGGCCTCCCTGATCTAAACCCGAGCGGTCGTTTGTTATTGGACTTCTGTGCTAGTCATGGATTATCCATAACAAACACCATGTTCGAACATAAGGGTGCTCATAAGTGTACCTGGTACCAGAGTACCCTAGGCCGAAGATCGATGATCGATTTCGTGATCGTGTCATCTGATCTGAGGCTGCATGTTTTGGACACTCGGGTAAAGAGAGGGGCGGAACTGTCAACCGACCACCATCTGGTTGTGAGTTGGATCAGGGAATGGGGGAAATTTACGGATAGACCTGGTAAGCCCAAACGAGTAGTGCGGGTGAACTGGGAACGTCTGGAGGAGGCCCCCGTCCTAGGTATCTTCAACTCACACCTCCGGCGGAGCTTTTCTGACATTCCTGTGGAGGTTGGGGGCATTGAGCCGGAGTGGGCGGTGTTCAAAGCCTCCATTGCTGAAGCTGCGGTGGCTAGCTGTGGCCTCAGGGTCTTAGGCTCCTCAAGGGGCGGTAACCCTCGGACACCGTGGTGGACTACGGTGGTCAGGGAAGCCGTCCGACTGAAGAAGGAGGCCTTCCGGGATATGATATCCTGGAGGACTCCTGACTCGGTTGCAGGGTACCGACAGGCTCGAAGGGCTGCAGCGGCTGCCGTGTCGGAGGCTAAGCAGCGGGTGTGGGAGAAGTTCGGAGAGGCCATGGAGAAGGACTTTCGGTCGGCACCAAAGTGTTTCTGGAAGACTATCCGGCACCTCAGGAGGGGGAAACGGGGAACCATCCAAGCTGTGTACAGTAAGGATGGGACTCTGTTGACCTCAACTGAGGAGGTTGTCGGACGTTGGAAGGAACACTTTGAGGAACTCCTGAATCCGAATAACACGCCCTCTATGTTGGAGGCAGAGCTCGAGGTTGATGGTGTTTCGTCGTCAATTTCCCTGGTGGAGGTCACTGAGGTAGTCAAACATCTCCGCAGTGGCAAAGCCCCAGGGATTGATGAGATCCAGCCAGAAATGCTAAAGGCTCTGGGTGTTGAGGGGCTGTCATGGTTGACACGCCTATTCAACATCGCGTGGGAGTCGGGTACAGTGCCAAAGGAGTGGAAACCGGGGTGGTGGTTCCCCTGTTCAAAAAGGGGGACCAGAGAGTGTGTGCCAATTACCGGGGTATCACACTTCTCAGCCTCCCTGGTAAAGTCTACTCCAAGGTGCTGGAAAGGAGGGTTCGGCCGATCGTCGAACCTCAGATTGAAGAGGAACAATGCGGTTTTCGCCCCGGACGTGGAACTACGGACCAGCTCTTCACTCTCGCAAGGATCCTGGAGGGGGCCTGGGAGTATGCCCATCCGGTCTACATGTGTTTTGTGGATCTGGAGAAGGCGTATGACCGGGTCCCCCGGGAGAAACTGTGGGAGGTGCTGCGGGAGTATGGGGTAAGGGGGTCTATCCTCAGGGCCATCCAATCTTTGTACTCCCAAAGCGAGAGCTGTGTTCGTGTTCTCGGCAGCCAGTCAGTTTCGTTCTCAGTGGGTGCTGGTCTCCGCCAGGGCTGCGCCTTGTCACCAATCCTGTTTGTGATATACATGGACAGGATATCGAGGCGTAGTCGTGGTGGGGAGGGGTTGCAGTTCGGTGGTCTGAGGATCTCGTCACTGCTTTTTGCAGATGATGTGGTCCTCATTGGATCATCGGCCTGTGACCTTCAGCACTCACTGGATCGGCTGGCGGCCGAGTGTGAATCGGCTGGGATGAGGATCAGCACCGCTAAATCTGAGGCCATGACTCTTAGCAGGAAACCGGTGGATTGCTTACTCCGGGTAGGAAATGAGTCCTTAGCCCAAGTGAAGGAGTTCAAGTACCTCGGGGTCTTGTTCGCGAGTGAGGGTACTATGGAGCGTGAGATTGGCCGGAGAATCGGAGCAGCGGGGGCGGTATTGCGTTCGCTTTACCGCACCGTTGTAACGAAAAGAGAGCTGAGCCGCAAGGCAAAGCTCTCGATCTACCGGTCGATCTTCGTTCCTATCCTCACCTATGGTCATGAGGGCTGGGTGATGACCGAAAGGACGAGATCGCGGGTACAAGCGGCCGAGATGAGTTTTCTCAGAAGGGTGGCTGGCGTCTCCCTTAGGGATAGGGTGAGAAGCTCAGCCATCCGTGAGGAACTCGGATTAGAGCCGCTGCTCCTTTACTTAGAAAGGAGTCAGCTGAGGTGGTTCGGGCATCTGGTAAGGATGCCCACTGGGCGCCTTCCTTGGGAGGTGTTTCAGGCACGTCCAGTGGGGAGGAGACCTCGGGGAAGACCCAGGACTAGGTGGAGAGATTATATCTCAACACTGGCCTGGGAACGCCTCGGGATCCCCCCGTCAGAGCTGGTCAATGTGGCCCGGGAAAGGGAAGTCTGGGGCCCCCTGCTTGAGCTGCTCCCCCCGCGACCCGACCCCGGATAAGCGGTCGAAAATGAGATGAGATGAGATGAGACCAAAACAAAATCAAACACAATCAGGGTAATAAACTTATTTTTTCATTTCAACATCGTGATCTAGATTGAGCGAATCACAGAAGTCTCACTCAATGTTAGCTCAGCCAGAGAGCAAACAGGTTGCCAGGTCAAGGTTCACCAGAATAGAGAAAGTGAGAGTGCAGCTCAGTTGCCGAACAGCAACTGAGCACTCAGTTTGTTTTTAGAAGTGGTGGGACAATAACCATAAGCTGGAGTGTGGTTTGAAAAGTGCTGGGTACCCTTATGTAAGTGTAACCCTTGTCCCATGTAGTAATAATAAATCTAGAGTGGTTAATACAATAAGACTGGGCCTGGGCTCGTTGTAGGAAACTACAACTTTGATTCATATGTTACTGTTGGATAATTTTAATAAATGACCACCACAACTGTATTTTAAATGTAAAAGTATTCATTCACATATGTATTCACAAAGTGAAATACTAGTTGAATGTATTTTAGGAAAATAAACAAATAAACAAATAAAATAAATAAAATCAGATGCACGGGATTCTCCAATTTACAACAATGCAAACTCAATGTACCACACACAATCAAATTAACAACACACTTTAAATGAGGTTAACCCGTTGCAGGCCTGTTATTTGAAGCTTGTGTGCGGTGGGGCCTAAAAACTGTACTGGCCGCTTCACTCAGCGTTAAGCTCAAAATAAAAGCACGTGGATCTGTAAGTCAGTACTCACGAAATCCAGGGTGTAATTAGTAGGGGCAGAAAGGGATTGGGGGATGATATTCTCACGAAGATAATGGCAATGGCGGTGGCAATCCAAACACACACGCGGGCAATGGCGGTGGCGAAGTCACAAGGAAGAAAACACAGAAACAGCAGGGCCATCTGCTGGAAACCCCTCTCTCTCCAACGTCCAGCTCCTTTTGCAGGTCACAAAGAAGTTTAAATCAGGACCACGAGTAGTCGACCTCACGATAAAACTTAACTGCTTCCCACACTACGATGCCTCCTCTTAGCTCTCAGTCCGGTCAGGTTTCTTTCTCTACATGTGCTCACTACTCCCCACGCTAACCTGCTGCACTAGTCCCGCCCTTTACACGTTGAGACTTTATTCGGATTGGCTTGTGAAGTTTTAATACAACCAAAGACAAAACAAATTAAATGATTTACGTGTGACAGGTAAAAGGTTAAGTTAAACATAAACACGGCTTCTTCCTCTTTTATATCCTGAATTCACAAATATTTTAGACTTGATAAACTTAAAGACCTTTATATTAATTTATCTTTTAACTGTAAATAGTTTTATTAAACGTATTATATTTATGCTTTTAACCCGCACACATTTTAACCCATTTTATTATTATGAACATTTAACACAGCATTTTATTATACTGTTAATTATTTTTTATGCTCTGTAACTTATGGTTTTTGTACAGGGCTACATAAGCTATTCATCCATTCAACGCTGCATTACAATATGCTCTACAGTGTATTGTCAGGTGTTGAAAATCCTATTCGAACAATAAAAGCTGGAAACCACAGTTTGTGTTTTGGCTTGTTTTGCAAACGGCGTTGGAAACACCAGGGTATTGGCTCGGGATATGTAATACTAATATACACAGGACAAAGAACAGTGTTGGCAATTTAACACTTATCTTGACGTCAACAAAGTTTACCAGACAAACAATGCCAAACTGTAAAGGGGGTACGAAATGAAACGAGGTACTGAGCATCAGCCTTTTGAAGACGAGCAAGGGCTGCTGGTAGCATATGTTATGCTGCATTAAAAAAAGAAGAAAAAAACAAGCGCCCAGAGGAGAATTGCATCTGCCAAATCCTGACCACCAGTAAACACTTGCGAAGGACCAATGTAGACTTCACTCGTTGCAACATCATAAGCAAATTGCCCGCAAATAAAATCCCCTACAGTTTAGGATAATCACACAGGTTATGCGTGAACATATTTATGTCTGGATAGGCCTACCAGGCTCCAAGTCGTCACATATCTCAATCAGACAAAACAACAATAACCACATTGGCATAGCAATCGCACCGTGTGTAGCTGCTACTAGCTGCGATCGATATATACAATGCCTACTAGCTGGAGCACCAACCAGAATCAGATCACAATCGCTTAGGACCGTGGGTAATCTGATGAGTATTCATGACCAGAGTAGATTGTATACACTTTGGTGTTGAATAGGCACTAAGTACATTTTTGGGGGTGTACCAGAAACACTCTTGGGTGTTGTCTCTAGTATAATGCTGGTGTAGAGTAATTTAAGTGTTTATTTTAGGATGATGGACTCCCTGAGTGTCCAACGGTTGATTGAAACTTTCCCGGCGGCACGTCGGTTTAGGTTCTATTTCATGTAGGCTACGTCGTCTAGGCTTCGCCTTATGGGCTTGTCCCGTGCGCGCGCCTGCGCGCGCTGAAAATTCAAACTATGCACCTATCAGCGTGGGCACCGCCCACATTTCCCACGGTATCGTGTCTATATAACGCGGTGCATACCGTCGCTCATCCTCCCTTTTCTTTCAGCACTTGTGCTTATCAGCGAGAAATTGAGAACTACAATTAAGAAGATGAGAACTTCAACACGGATCTCCCAAGCCGGTGGCAGCGGCTCGGGGGGGGCCGCGGACAAACGGCCCTTTTCAGGGCCACCTGAGAGCGCTCCTAGAGCTAGGTCCTTTTCAGGACTCCTATGCGCCTCCTGTCCCGCCTCCCTGGCACCGGGTGACGGGCACTTGGCGTGCCTTTGGTGCCTCGGCGCCGACCACGCCGCGGCTGCTATGGCGGCCCCCGTCTCCTGTGTCGCCTGCCGGGAGCTGCCTGAAGAGGGGATCCTCTCCAGGCATCTCTTCTTTTCCCCTGCGGTGGAAATGGCTGACGCCATCGACCTGTTCGGACCTGACGTCGACGATGGCATCATCGACGCCTCCCTGGACGACGTCTTCGGCGACTCGGCGTCCGGTTTTTCCCGCTCTCGGGTTACAACCGCCACCGTCATACAACACGAGGGTCCGCGCCGGATGACCGATCTCTTCCGGGAGATCATGGGTGAGGCGGCGGCCATCAAAGGGATTCCCATGCCGGTCCCGCCTCTCGCCCCCGTATCTGACGATATGCAGGGCGAGTGCTTTCGCACCCCATCTTTTTCCCGGCGGGTTACCCTGTGCCCCTTGTTCCCGCCTTTGCAGCACTTGTTTATTGCTGCCGGTGAGGACCCTTCGACCCTGAAGGCTCCGGTAAGATCCTACACGGATTTCACCAACGTGGAGGGGTGGACCGATACTCAGGCGAGGGGGATCCCTCGCCTGGAGCCTCCCCTGGCAGCGCTTCTCTGTCCGGGCGCCGGGCTCCTTAACGAAAAGCCGCTGCCCCCCGACCGCCTCCTGAAGCAGATTGTCGGCCTAACGGACAGGGTGTTCGTTTGTGCCTCTCAATCCGCGGCGGCGGTCAACAACATCGCCCTGCTCTCCTCTGCCATGGTCTCCTTGACTGCTGACAGGGAGGCCTACGGCCCGGAGGAAGCCGCGAGATGGCTGGCGGTTTCCCGCTTTTCCAGCGCCATCCTCCAGCTATGCCAGCCGTTAGCCGTTTCGGCCGGCCAGCATATGGCGTGGGCTACCATGATTCAAAGGGTCATATGGCTCTCCCACACTGCGGTGCCGGAACGAGAGCGGGCCAGCCTCGTCCAGGGTCCACTAGCGCCGGATGGCCTATTTGGTCCCAGGTTCTCCGAGGTGCTCGCGCACCAGCAGTCAGTCCGTGAGAATCGTTCCCGGTTCGGGACGATTCTCACGGGCTCCTCCCGCCAGCAGGCTGAGAGGAAGCGCGGTCTAGGCCGGTCCCAGCGTTCCATGGGACCGCCTCCGACTCCAGCCCCGGTGCAGCAGCCGCAGCCGCCGCGCACGGGGAGAGCAGCAGCGCCACGGACCGGGAAGTTCCGGACGCTTGCTCCTACTTTTTCTTTCCCTATTAAAGAAAAGAGTAAAGACCGTTCGGCCGAACGGCAGTACATGGTACCTAAAGAGCGATATTCCCCAGGCCACCTGCGTCCTACGCTTGTGGTGCGACGCTGTGAGGAAAGTGCTGTTGCATTTCTTTCACCTGGTGCGAGCCCTGAGAGCCCTGCATATCGCGGGCGCCCAGAACTTTGGGGCGGACCTCATGTCTCGAGGCGGTCCCCGCCGAGACGAGTGGCGGTTACATCCCGACATTGTCAGACTGATCTGGCAGAGGTTCGGGACAGCGCAGGTGGACCTCTTCGCGTCCCGGGAGAACACGCACTGCAGGTGGTGGTTCTCCCTCAGCCCTCGGGATCTTCCCCCGTTGGGGGTAGATGCGTTGGCACACACACCTTGGCCGCGGGCTCTCTTGTATGCGTTTCCCCCGCTCCAGCTGATCCTTCCTCTTCTGGAACGGGTCAGACAGGAGAGACTGTCCCTGATATTAGTGGCCCCGGAGAACCGTTCAGCTCTGTGGTTTCCAGAGCTGGCCGCGCTCTCGCGGTCGGCGCCTTGGCCAGTACCATTCAGGCCGGATGCGCTTTCACAGGCCCACGGGACGGTGCACCACCCGCCCGATGTCTCGGGACGGCTGTTGGTTTGGCTCCTGAGAGGTTGATGCTGCAGGCAAAGGTTTGCCTGAGACGGTTATCAACACTATTCAGAGTGCTCGTGCGCCTTCTACTTCTTCCCTCTATGCGGCGAAGTGGTGCGCCTTCTCTAATTGGTGTGAGACGAACCACGCTGTCCCATCTCAATGCGAGGTGGGAAGCGTGCTTTCGTTTCTGCAAAACTTATTGGAAAAAGGTTTGGCCTTCTCCACTATCAAGGTCTATGCGGCAGCCGTTTCGGCTGGCCATGCAGGCTGTGATGGTGGACCGATCTTCAGCCATCCACTGGTCAAGAGATTCTTGCGTGGGGCTAGACGGGTTAGGCCTGTTTCACGCGTGCTTACACCACGCTGGGATCTCCCCACCGTGTTGCGCGGATTGTCCAGGGATCCTTTCGAGCCTCTCTCTCAGGCCCCTTTGGTTGCCCTGTCATTTAAGACGGCGCTCTTGTTGGCCTTGGTTTCTGCCAAGCGGGCCGGTGAGCTAACCGCTCTGTCTGTCAGCCCGAGTTGCTTGTTGCTAAACGAGGACAGCTCCTTCGCGTTGCTCAGACCTAATCCTGCGTTCCTCCCGAAGAACATTAATAGTTATTTTCGGTCGAGGGATATTGTGCTTAAGGCTTTTCACCCCCCGCCTCATTCTAGTGAGGCGGAGGCGGAGTTGCATCTCCTGTGCCCGGTTCGGGCGTTGGCTATGTACGTGAATCGCTCGGCAGCGTTCCGCTCCACACAACAGTTGTTTGTGTGTTATAGCGACGCTAGCAGGGGCCGCGCTCTCTCTAAGCAGCGGTTTTCTCGCTGGGTATGTGAGGGTGTTTGCCTAGCCTACTCTCGGCAGGGCTTGGCGCCACCGTTGGGCGTTAAAGCTCACTCCACACGGAGCGTGGCCGCTTCAACGGCTCTACTCAAGGGCGTTTCGGTGGAAGACATCTGCGCGGCTGCGTCTTGGTCTTCCCCCGGCCCCTTTGTCCGTTTTTACATGTTAGACATGTCCAGGGGCTCACTCGGCAACTCTGTGCTAGAGTCCGGGACCCCTTTTACGGCTTAAGAATATAGACATGTTCTTTAAAGCGTCGTGGTTGGATTTCCTCTCGCCGGCTGGCGAGTTGGACTTGATTAACAGTCTTACTCTCCCACCTTTTTTCAAATGAAAAACAGGCTAGGGGGTTTTCTATTGGCTCGCCAATTGTCTGGTGGTTTTGTTTACCAGTGTGGCACTCCCGCCGTTTTCTTCAAATAAGAAACGGCCGAGAGAGTCCCATTATTGGAGAGCCGAATTCCGTAGCTCCGCCCCCGGTGGTAGCGGACCTAATGGAAACCTAGTTGCTCTGGTTTTTCTTTTCACGGAATAGAGCCGGAGTCTTTACAGACTCACTTTTTTCTCCCTTGATCATTGCCTTGCTTGATCTAGGAGGAATTAGTTTTTTATAAAGCTGTTGTGTTTTACACTTCCTTGGCTTTTTTAGTCTTAATGTGTTCTGGTGACTTAGGTCTTTTTGACTGGGGTCCAGCAGGAGTACATTGATCGGGCTCCGCTCGCAGCTTCACCTTAGCCCATAAGGCGAAGCCTAGACGGCGTAGCCTACATGAAATAGAACGATAGTTATGTTATTATAACTCTAGTTCTATGATTGTAGGCGTAGCCGTCTAGTTTCCCACCTGCTGTACCCTCCAATTGCTGAAAGAAAAGCTTGGAGGATGAGCGACGGTATACACCGCGTTATATAGACACGATACCGTGGGAAATGTGGGCGGTGCCCACGCTGATAGGTGCATAGTTTGAATTTTCAGCGCGCACGGGACAAGCCCATAAGGCGAAGCCTAGACGGCTACGCCTACAATCATAGAACTAGAGTTATAATAACATAACTATCGTTTCGATTCGTCATTGGCTCGCTGCGCCTTCTCATTGGTTGAATCTAGAGACATGTGACCGTTTGTCCTCTTCCACACTACGCGGCAAACTGTTTCGGCAGAGACGGTTGACTAGAGAGGATCGAATCAATATCGCCAAGGAATTGCTCCAAGTGAGCGAAGACATGTTTGAACTTCACGGGAATGTAAACAGGTAAGAAAAGTACCAAGTGAATAATGCACAAGGTTTCTATGTTTCATAGTTAGTTGTGCGTGTGTCCTTCATAGGTCAGAAATTGTATTCATAATGGGTCTTAAAGGGACTCTCACCTTTGTTGTTGCATTTGAGAATTACAGCACATTCAAATCATCCCGCCTTCCTCCAATGCCCCACCCCCTAAGCGTTATTTTTTAGAGTACTGTAACGACCTCGCCGGTGACATAATGATGTCGAGTCATTAGTAGTTGAAGGTAGTTTTAATGAACCAAAACCAGGTCACTGAAACCCGTAACATTGTAACCAACGGCAGAAAACCGACACAAAACAAACCCTGGTTACCCCGGCAACCCCCAACACGGTCGAGAGGGGTCTGGCTGCAGACATCCACCCACACGCTCCAGACATCCACCCACACGCACTTCCGCTGCAGACAGAAACATCCACCCACACGCCGGAAATTGTGTGCTGGTGGATGTCTGGAGCGCGAGTTGCACATTATTCAACAGCGCCCCCTCGGGTCACACTTTTCGGTGGGTCGCAGAATTCGGTGTAAAACAACGGGACTCACTGCACGCCACGAAGATGTGACGTTCGGCTCAGCTGCACTTGGAGGTTATGGTAGGTGACTATTCAAAACACAGCGATACAATTATAAATGCACGAGACTTGCATTTCTTTACCGATCTATTAGTTTCATTAAGTTTAGATTTTTTCATCAAACAAATAACAGAACGTTACACCAATATGAAGCATTTGTTGTTTTATTCCACACTGATGGTGGCAAACGCTAGCTAGGTGTCATTTTTGCAAGATAGGCAAATGTTTTTTGTAAACGTTGTGTAGCCTATAGTCGGTCTTATTAAACGATTTTAGAGATTTGTAGATGTGTTGGGAGCATAAACGATTTTAAGATTTGGACTTTTGACAGTCATCTGTAGTCCAAAACAGAGTTAAGTTGTAATAAAATAATTACCACGAATTGAATTGACGCAGCTCGTTTCGCTTTAACTAGAGTTGCACCTATCAGCTGTTCATCTCCGCAGCGGTGGCTGAGAAGTGTGATATCATTCAATAGACAGAATCGATCGTTCAATATTCGATCTGCCTGTTTAGTTCATACAATCTGTTTATAACTAAGAGATCATAGCACTTAGTTCAGTTAAAAGGGGTAAAAGAGATGAAAAATTTAATAAAACAGATAAAAGTTAATGAATTACTGTTATGTAATAGCCTACTATCCTGTCTCAGATTCTAAATGTTCAATGTCCCCCAGTCAATAGGGTGCTGGGGCTCAGACAGTTCATAAAACATATAATGACAGAGAGAAACAGATGTAAAGTACAGTATGAGGTAGAAATATATCTCATCATTACTTATATGCCAATAATAGTTCAAGTTGATGCTCTGAAGGGACAATAATTGCTGCACACCCCTAATAAATGTTAAGTTTTTCTATTTCAGCCTTTTTCGTCTAGACTACAACCACTACTGAATTACCGGCCTTTAAATAGTTTGCTGTGCTGTGAGAATTTATCGTCTTTGATCTTAATTTTTTCTACAATTACAACATCAATTGTAAAAAAAAAAAATCTGTCTTTTGTAGATGCATCACTCGATTTTTAGGGATGATTCAAAGCCAGAAGTCCAACACTGCACAACTTGCTGCACACTTTTCCACTGCCCCCTATGCCCAACTTTTAAACCAACCGTAAACACGAAGCTTCAGTGCCACCTGGAATCCCACATAAAACATTCCATTACATTTAAAGGTGATATATGTATGTGTGTAGAAAGAATATTAGAATGTATGTGTATATGTCTGTAGACAATATTTATGAATGTTTGTCTGCTTACTTTTATAAGTCACTGACTTATTTTCCTCTATCTTTTGCCTGCATTGATCTTAGACACAAAGATCAATGATAATTTCCCTGAATCTTCCACCATTCAGTCATGACAATAATCTTTTGTAAAGAATGTGCCATCCTCCTAGGTGTGATGGTCTTTCATTATTTTAAGTATTTAAAGAGGACAAAATTATTCTGGTGTTCAACTCACTCAGTGTTCAACAGTTTCAGGTCCTCCTCTCTGTAGACAGACTTACCCCCTCAAGTTATGTTTCCCACCACAGTGCCGTTGTTGTCTAATTTTATGTGTTATTATCTGGATGGGCTTGTCTGCAGTCCGGGGTGTAGAACCATACAGTTCCAAGTCTTAGTTTAAGTAACTAACTGGTTGCAAAAATAATATAATTTAATATAAAATGATTCCAACTTGGTGGCATTTCATTTTCCATTAAACAGGGGCCACTTGACAACATTGTGGCTGGAGTTTCCTGGCTGCGTCAGAATGCAGGTTTGCTCAGGGGGAAGGTGGTCGAGCCCGCATTTCCGAATATGGACGCAAAAGAACAGCAGGAGCTCCTGGAAAGGATACGTTCTTCAACTGATGAAGAAGAAAAGTATCCCCTGCTCTTCACATTTGATTTTCAGGAAGACATGGAGGTCTTCCTTAACATGGCAGCTGAGGAGGATCTTCGGGTCAACGCCATGTTTCTGGGTCGCTGGGTGGACACTCAGCCAGTGACATTGCTGTGTGTGTGTGTGTGTGTGTGTGTGTGTGTGTTGAGGTTCTGAGTTCAGTTATTTGTTGAGTGTTCTTAATAAAGTGTTATAACGTTTACAATGTATAGATTTTTTGTATGACTTTACTTATTCACTTTGGTAACACACAGAGCTAAGTTAAAACACAGACTTGAGTTTGTCGTATTTAAATATGGGCAAATAAGGTGGTCCAGCAGCACAATGTAAGACAATATTATAGACAATTAGAGCCAGATATTAAATTAATGATGGTTCAGAGTAAGAATTTAGGAATAATAACATGATAAATTATGTTGGAATGCAGTCGAACCTTATGATATTAAGACAACAGAATGTAACATAGCTAGACCTAATATAAATATGTCAGAAAAGGTGAAGCTAAAGGGGAATTGTTCTAACTATTCCTGTCCACTCATACATAGTATTTAAAATAATTATTAGCCTCAATCTCTGATGCCCTTCAGCTTTACAATACGAGTATCAGTTTGTGTCCTATCAAATATTAAATTGAGATGATTGCAGTATAACACAGAGGGAATTCTGAATAAGGTGTGTGTATTTACAGAAAGAGAAGAGCCATAAGCTCCAGCTTAAAGTCAACAGCGAGTGTCAGGTCTTCTGTCCAAAACCGGAAGCGTTTATACGATTTTATAACTTAATTTATTTCGATCATTTATGTAAACACATTACTTAACGCCCGTTCATTTATGTAAACACATTACGTAACGCCCGATTTTTATTTTATTTTCCGATTTTTATTTTTTATTATCCGATTTCCGGCGTGTGGGTGGATGTTTCTGTCTGCAGCGGAAGTGCGTGTGGGTGGATGTCTGGAGCGTGTGGGTGGATGTCTGCAGCTAGACTCTCTTGACACGGTCTCACTCGCGTGCAGGCCCCCACCCTCCTGTTCTTCCAAGGCCCTCCCCCAGCTGACCTAATGATTCGCCCCCACGCTGATTGACAAGAAGAACATTACAATACATGCACATAGAACAACTGGCATAACTGACAACGAAATATAATGCAACACATATAACACACAAAGTATTTAACTGTCCCAGGGTCGCTACAGTACAAAAGTTCTAGACTCCCATGGGTTATGTTTAGACTCCCATGGGTTATGTTTAGACTCCCAGGGGTCATAATATCTACCATCCTGGAGCTCCAGATTAGCGGGACAACGTCGCGTCTGAGCACGAAATGGGTCCCGTAATCGGACTGAGTGTGGCGGTTGGTTGCCAACGGTCTGGAGGTCTTCCTGGAGCTCCAGAGTAGCGGGACAACGTCGCGTCTGAGTCCGAAATGGGTCCCGTAATCGGACTGAGTGTGGCGGTTGGTTGCCAACGGTCTGGAGGTCTTCCTGGAGCTCCAGAGTAGCGGGACAACTTCGCGTCTGAGTCCGAAACGGGTCCCCTAATCGGACTGAGTGGTGCGGTTGGTTGCCAACGGTCTGGAGGTCCTGAGAATCATCCAGGGGAGCGGGACCACTTGGCTTCTGAGGCCGAATCGGGTCCCCTTGTCGGACTGAATGGTGCAGTTGGTGGCCAACAGTCTGGAGGTCTTCCTGAGGCTCCAGGGGAGGGTAACTCTGTGAGTCCGAGTCCGAGATGAGTCCCCTAATCGGACTGAATGGTGCAGTTGGTGGCCAACAGTCTGGAGGTCTTCCTGAGGCTCCAGAGGAGGGTAACTCTGTGAGTCTGAGTCCGAGATGAGTCCCCTAATCGGACTGAATGGTGCAGTTTCAGTACGCCGTGGACCACTTTGGTCTGCCATCGTCAGTCGCTACTCGCTACTGTCTGCCGTGGAATCAAAACAAACCCTCTAGTTGAGGACGCGCCTTGATGACGCGGGCCCGAATGCGCCACAAGAAGCAGACGGAAAACCTTATATATCCATGCAGCAAACAGACAGGTCTGTCGGCCAATAAGGTCATTCGGTCCGAAGAATTTTATTGGTTGAAGTTTTCACTAAATATTATGTGTAGTAACTCACGGGAGGCTTCTTATTGCACAATTAAGGAGCTTTATTTCGTTCCTGACGAACACAGTGTGCAGCATACGTAACATGGTAAACAAGGGCACATGGCTGACTGAACTTGTTCTGTGCCTCACTCATAGGTTAACTCAACCGTAACAACAAAGGGTTGCTGCCACCTAGTGGACAGCGGATTAACATCTTTTAAATACTCTGCCCAGTTATAACATCCCTCCCTCCTTAAGCAGGTTACAATTATTATTATTATTTTTCTTCTCTTTAAACATTCTAACAATACAAACACATCAGTTTCTTTTCTTGTTTGATTAGGTGTCCATATTAAGACCCACTTATCAATGAGTCTTTCTCTTAGTTCAACTGGAAGTCTATAAGATAACTGGGCAACTTAGTTTCCCTTTTGGCCAGTCGCTTCACTGGAGTTTGGTTTGCCACAGCTCTTTGGTCTGAACTTCCTACAGCTTCTGTTGCTGCTGGCTCTTCCAACTGTTCACCACTAAGCACAACCTCCTCAGCATCCAGCCATGCTTCATCTTTTTTGTTGGGCTGAGTTGAAACAGTCTGTTGTTTTTCATTGCCCCTTTCTGGTATCTGGTGGTGATCAAGAATCTGATCCACATGTCTCCTCACTATTCTCTCATCACCCAGCATCACCTTGTATGACACTGGTCCCGTCACTGACTCAATGATTCCTGGAATCCACTTGGGTCCAAAACTGAAGTTCTGGGTCAGCACTGAATCTCCTGTTTTAAAACAGCGTTCTTTTGCCTTTTTGTCGTGATCTTTTATTTGTCTTTCTTGTTTTTTCTGCACTCTATTGTTTAGGTCTGGGTGGATTGAATCCAAAGTGCAACGTAGCTTCCTCCCGAGAAGCAGCTCTGCTGGTGAAAGGCCTGTTGTAGTGTGAGGTGTCACTCTGTAGCTGAATAACACTCTGGCTACTTTAGCTGTCAGCGTGCCTTCTGGACATTTTTTCATCATTCTCTTAAATGTTTGTACCCCTCTCTCTGCTAACCCGTTACTGGAGGCATGGTAGGGTGCAGAGGTCACATGACGGATTCCATTTTTACTTAGAAACACGTTGAACTCTGTGCTGATGAAACAAGTGCCATTATCAGACACCAACAACTCAGGTAGTCCATGGTTACTGAAACTGGTACGCAGGCACTCAATTGTGGTGGCTGAAGTGGCAGAGTTCACCGGATACACGTCCATCCATTTTGAATGTGCATCTATGAGCACAAAAAACATTTTTCCCATGAACGGTCCGGCATAATCCACGTGAATACGACTCCAGGGCTTGTCGGGCCAATCCCAGGGGTGTAACGGAGCTGGTGCCGGGACGTTGCGATGCTCCTGACATGTTGTACAGGCCTTTACTGTATCCTCCACGTCTTTGTCCAGCTTCGGCCACCAAACGTAACTCCTAGCCAATGCTTTCATCCTGGACACTCCTGGGTGGCATTGATGAAGTTGTCTCATGACACTTCCTTGGCCTGGTTTTGGCACAACCACTCTCGACCCCCACATTACACAGCCATTTTGAATACTAAGTTCAAGTTTCCTCACCTCATAAGGGGCAAACTCCTCCCCCTTTTCTTTTGCTGACCAGCCGTCGCAAACCATTTCTCTCACTCTCGACAGTACTGGATCTTTGTCTGTCCATGCTTCCACTTGATCAGATGTCACAAGTGTGATGTCAGAGCTCTCCAGCATGAGAACCCTCTCTTCCGACGTCTCCACTTTTGGTGTATCTGGCAAAGGAAGGCGGCTGAGAGCGTCTGCATTGCTGTGATGTTTTCCTTCCTTATACACTATTGTGTATTCGTAGGCTCTCAGTGTTACAGCCCACCTTTGGATCCTGGGCGAGGCCATTTGTGGTACTGCTTTCATCTCATTGAAAAGTGACAACAAGGGCTTGTGGTCTGTCACTATAGTGAATTTCCGTCCATAAATGTATTTGTGGAAGCGTTGTATTCCAAACATCACAGCGAGCCCTTCCTTATCCAGTTGTGAGTAGTTTTTTTCTGCTGTGTTTAGTGTTCGTGAGGTGAAACCTATGGGTCTTTCAGCTCCATCTGGCATGTGGTGTGACAGTACGGCACCTACCCCGTATGGTGACGCATCACATGACAGCACAATGTCCTTCTCTGGATCGTAATGCACAAGCACCTGAGCTGACTGCATGAGTTCTTTAGATTTTTCAAAGGCTGCTAGTTGTGCATCTCCCCACTGCCACTTTGTGTATTTTTGTAGCAGTTTGTGCACCGGAGCAAGGACAGTAGACAGATTTGGTAGGAACTTGTTGTAATAGTTTAACAGTCCCAGATATGCCTTCAACTCTGTCACATTTGAAGGTGATGGTGCCTCTCTGATTGCTTCCACCTTCTCATGCACTGGGTGCAGTCCTGTTGCATCCACTTTGTGACCCAAAAATATCACTTCCTCACTCATGAACACACACTTGGTCCTCTTGAGCCGTAGACCGGCCTCCTGTAGCCGTTTCAGCACCATAGTCAGAGTCTTTAGGTGCTCTTTGTCGTCTTTTCCCGTCAGCAGGATGTCATCCAGGAAGATGGCCACACGAGGGATGCCCTGCAGTAGTCCTTCCATGGTACGTTGGAAAATAGCCGGACATGATGAAACGCCAAAAGGTAGCACTCTGTATGTGAACAAGCCTTTGTGTGTATTTACAGTTACATACTTTTTTGCTTCCTCATCCAACGGAATCTGGTGGTAGGCGTGACTCAGATCTAACTTTGTAAATTTTTGTCCACCTGAAAGAATGGCAAACAGGTCCTCAATTCTGGGGATTGGATACTGCTCCAGTTTTGAGATCTGGTTCACTGTCAGTTTGTAGTCTCCGCATAGCCTTACTGTGTCATCTGGCTTCAACACAGGGACCACCGGCGCTGCCCACTCAGCATATTTTACTGGTTAAATTATCTTCTCGGCAAGGAGACGGTCGAGTTCAGCCTCAACTCTCCCTCTCATGGCGTATGGGACGGGTCTGGCTTTAAAAAACCTGGGGGCTGCTTCCTTGTCCACATATATTCTTGCTGGGGGGCCTCTGAATCTCCCTAGTTCGTCTTTGAAAACCTCCCCAAACTCCCCCAGTATCTCCCCCAAGGTCTCGTCTTTAACCTGGAGTATCTGTGGCTCTGGTCTCCTCTGTGCCTTCTCTGGGGTCTCTGTCCGAACATGGTGGATCTGGGGTTCTGGTTTCCACTGTAAACCTAGCCTCCTAATTCAGTACCTGCCTACTAGACTAGGGCCTGAACCTGCCACCACTACCAATGGTAAGTTCTCTACTAGCTGTTTATGCTGTACTTTAACCACTGCTGCTCCCACAACATTTACTTTATGTCCCGTATATGTTTTAAGCCTCACTCTACAGGAGCGTAGCTCTGGCACCTCCTTCCCCCATAAGGTTTTGTACACAGAGTGGTTCACTACTGTTACCCCACACCCCGAGTCCATTTCAAATTGCTGTTTCTCTCCATTAACAGTCAATGTCTGAATAAATGGCTCCTCTGCTGGTATGTCTAGTTGTTCTAGTTTGTACAGTGTGAACATGACTTCATCTTCGTCTATGTCGCCCTCCCCCTGGCTGACATAATGTGTTCCTTGAGGTTTCCCATACTTCCCTGTTGGTACCCCACCCCCTCTAGCCTGTGAAGCGCTAACTGAGCCACCTGACCTACACACTTTTTGAATGTGGCCCATTTTCCCACACTTATGACAGGTTTCCTTAATAAACCTACAGTCCCCGGCCCTGTGCTGCTCACCTCCACACCTGTAACAAGCGTTATTCTGGTGCTGCTGCTTAGTGGGGAACTGCTTTGTAGACATTTTGTGCACTGCTTGAGGTGCCCTCATGTGTGAGTGTGTCGACTCCAGAGACTGTAAATCCTTTACATCCTTGCTGGCTGTCTCAATGGCTTGTGCCAGCTTCAGTGCTTTCTCAAAGGTCAAATCCGGCTCTGACAACAGTCGGCGCTGAATGCGGTCATCTCCGATCCCACAAACCAGTCTGTCGCGTAGCATCTCCGACAACTTGTCTCCATAGTTGCAATCCAGTGCTAACTTCCTTAGCACAGCGATGTATTCCATTACCGTTTCCTCAAGCTTCCTTTGTCTGGAATTAAACTTGAACCGCTGCACAATCTCGCTGGGTTTGGGGTTGAAATGTTCCTTTAAAATCTTGACCAGTTCGGCAAACGTCTTGTCTCCGGGCTTGGCGGGACTGACAAGGTTCCTCGCGAGGCTGTACGTCTGACTTCCCACTGAACTGAGCAATATAGCTTTCTGCCGACTTGCATCTGTGATTCCATTAGCCTCAAAGAAATGGTGGAGAACCTCACAATATTCTTCCCGCGTCTGCGTCTCACTGTCGAACGGAGCGGTGCTCCCTACCAAGGCCGCCGCCATGATCGTTCCCGGGGAACGTCCAATTCAGATTTGAACTAGCAACTTTACAGTCTTACTGTTTTGCTTGCATCCCCACGAGGCATCGGCTTTAGTTTATCCTCGTCGCCATTTATGTAGTAACTCACGGGAGGCTTCTTATTGCACAATTAAGGAGCTTTATTTCGTTCCTGACGAACACAGTGTGCAGCATACGTAACATGGTAAACAAGGGCACATGGCTGACTGAACTTGTTCTGTGCCTCACTCATAGGTTAACTCAACCGTAACAACAAAGGGTTGCTGCCACCTAGTGGACAGCGGATTAACATCTTTTAAATACTCTGCCCAGTTATAACATTATGAGAGTAAAATAATTGTTTGTTTTTACTCCTGGTGGGTCTGTCTTGCATATTAGAGTGTTATTAGCTTATTAATACCAATTTAACCTTATCCAAAAAAAGTGTAAAAATGCAACAAAGGTGAGAGTCCCTTTAAGAAGGTATTAAAGTCTTAAACCCTGAATGCAGAATATTCAGCATTTCTTCGTCTTTTAGATCTGATAACCAACTTATAAATGCTAACGATTTTAGCTAACGTCAAACTTAATGGCCAATGCTAATGAGGCACATGTCTTCAATTTAGCTAACGCCTCGTTACCATTTTTAGCTAATGCTAACGAGGCACGTGGCTTTAATTTAGTGGGAGCGTGTCTATGTTCCCCGGGTCCTATGTTCCCCTCTTTGTATGAGACTGGGGAACATAGGACCCTTTTTTTTTTTTTTTTTAAAAAGGGTCCTATGATAATAATCTGTTTGTATTTGGCCACCTTTTTAGATGCTGACTATTTATTGACAAGAACTTTTTGAACCTTTTATGTTGTGTCATGTGCTTTCATCAGGTGTATTTCATGCTCAAAGTATGTGCTCTCCCTTTTCAGGTTGGGATAGTGACATGGCCTCACTTCTCCTGCTGGTCTACCTCCTGCCACCACCTCCAAGTGGAAAGAAGGGAGCTGTCAAAATCAGTATCCGGGAAGCTGTGGATCGTGTAGTGAAGTTTCACAGGGTAATTGTATCCTGATCATTTTTATTTTATTTTTAAAGGTCCCATGGCATGCCGCCAGAGCTTGTGTGTTGCTGATGGATGTCACAATCTCTGTGTTTGCCAATCTACTTATCGAGTCTTGAAAACAAAATGGCGTCGACGGGTGATCTACTGATGGTATTGTGTGTATAAAATATACTTTTTAATAAACAATCTGTACACTTACAAAGTTCTCAATGCCTCGTTTTATATGTTAATACCCTTATTGAACTACCAAAGAAGTGTCGGGCTACTTCTAGCCTTTTAAATGGTTTAAAATAGCGATTTAGTTTTTACCATAACCACTGCCCCCATTGTTCCAAGTTTATAGCGTTTTGATAGAATCGGCTAAAAACAGCCAACTGAAGAAAGCGTCTATATGCGTTTTTTTGTGCTCCAAAACGAACGTTTCAACTCATTATCATACAAAACATATCCCAAATCCGTTTTTACACCGGAATTCCCCTTTAATTGGTTGACAGGGACACATTTATTTATTTATTTTCAAGTTTGTTACATCATATAAATGTAAAACTAAATATGGTTCTTGATGTAAAATAATTAAAGTTTAACTATAATGTTAACTATATTATATATGTATGCACTGTAACAACAACAGCAGCAAGAATCTAATGTGTAGACTATTCATTCATGAAGTGTTGATAATTCACCTCAAAGGTGTTGGTTGTACACCAGTCAGAGAACATTCTCACTCTAGAAGTATTAAATAATCAGCTCTGCGAAGTGCTACAAAGCACTGACTTGGAGTACATATTTTCTCTCTCTGGGGTTCAAGGTTTACACTGCAGGTGTAAGGAAGCACTGAATGAGTGCCCAAAAGTACCACTAATAGAGTACATTTGCACTCTCAAAGTGTTCAAATGTAACTCTAAATTTGGAGTACATATTTTGCTCTTCTAACAGTGTTCAGTGAACACTGAACTCTTGGACCTATATATACCCCGAAGTGGGTGTTAAATGTACACCCATAGGGTACAATGTACACTGTGATTTTTGCTGTGTGCAAACAGAACCAGCAGCAAAGTTTACGTAAACCAATTTCTTACCTTATGTGGCCCTCCACATGCAGGCTAGATGATGTATCCATATCGTTATCCAGTGTCACAAACATGCTTTTTATAGGAAGCAAAAGGACCGGCTATTTTCTGAATAAAAATGTCAATTATGTCTGTCTGTCTTGAAACTTCTCCAGTGTGTTCACACCAAACGCAACGGGACAACAAGATCCCATACAAAGTGAACGTATAGACGCGTATCGGGCAAATTTTTTTGATTTGTCGCGCCACGCTTTCGCCGTGCACAGGCGAGCGCGTTCACGAGGATTTATGGCGCGACAAATTCGCTTGAGTTCAATCAGCATTCAACCGTTAAACTCAGTGCAGTGCAGTCCGGGGTGAACTGCAGCATGGAGGAGAAAGTGATTGTTGCCGTTTGCGACTCTCGGAGCTCTATATATAATCGTATATAATATAATATAATTGTATACATAATATCACGGCCAAAAGCTCTGTGCGCCTCCGGATGGCCGTAGCGCGGGGAGCTCATAGGGATTGGGCTTCTCGGGAGTCAGGGTTTGTTTACCGGCGTTGCTATGGGTTCCGGTCTTGTGTGTTCCAACGGTTTATTAGATAGGCCTATCTAATAAATTATGTCTTCGTGCACGCCTATCGCATGATTTTAGACTTGACGATTTCGGTTGAGTATGTGGGGATTTCTTCAGTCGCAATTGGTTTGCACATTTTTATAAGTGGTGGGGACAAAATTCGTACTTCAAATAGTGGGGGGGACATGTCCCCTCCGTAATCGACGCCTATGGCGCTGACCCTCCCCTGGTGTTGGGCTTTTGTGGAGAGTAATTTGCCAACAGTTGCATGAAGCACAGGCCCAGGTTTCCCACTAAATTATGAGTATTTTCACCCATTTAATGTTTACGGTGCCAAATAGAACGCACATTAATTATTATATTAATTAACCCCTTAATTCAAAAAAATAAATGAGCTTGTGTAGGGGATGCACTAGTAGAAAGTGTATGAGAGCGATTGCCATAGACAGAGTATAGTCAATCAAACATTCTTACTAACGATATGTTGGCAAAGTATGGGGACTGGGAAATGGATCGGCGTGTAAGGGGAAAACAAAACCAGTTAATGTCCCACATAAGGTTTTATTATTTAAGGAGTCACATTTGTAATATATATTTGTTAATTATATCTGTTCAAAAGGAATATTTTGTATTGGATATTTTACACTGTTTGATTAATGTTGAGTTAGGAACACGCACAGTGTTTTATCAATTGGAAAATTGTACCTTCTGTTGACATAAAATGAAGGGCTGTGGCTTTGGGCGATACATGTCAGTCTGTGTTATACAAAGTTAACACAAAACCCATCTCTGACAGTCGCCCCCTGCTGGTGGTTTCATGAATGCGTTAAAACTGACCAAAAGTGGCAGCCTAATAATGATAACTTTAAACTAATATTTGAGAATATACAATGGGCATTAATCAAATAAAAAGGTTAAAAGTCATCACAGATTATTGTACTCATCTTTAATTCTCTTTTAGAAAACACACGTGTCAACATGATTATACTTTAGTAAATATTGTTTTGAGAGCATTTGTTCTTCTCCTCTAAAATACAGGGGTTCCAAACCGTTTCACTTCGAGATCAAAAATAGACATTTGGGGTCTCCCTGGGACCCAAACTTAACAAGAATGCATTGTGTGGTGACCCACAAGTACGATTAAGAGACATTCACCAAGGGACTGTACCTTTAAGGGAAAGGGTTATGTCACTGACTTCCGGTTTTCACCTGGTGTCCCCGTTTGACCTAACTCGTGTGTGATGTGAAGTTATATTTTGAAGTGGAGAGTAAACCCGACTCGACGCATCTTGAATCGGCATAACATATACATTCATAAACTATTGATAAAGAACACAACAAACTATGAATGTAAAAATAAAAATAAAAGTATTTATCTTATCATAAAAGTACATTACAGCCATAATCCAATGTTCTGATGTGTGTGTTAAGTACACATAAGAATTTACACAATTCATTTGAAAAATGAGGAAAAATAAGCAGTAAGTCAATACACTCAGTGACTCAGTGTTCCAGCTGGAGTGGGGAGTGCTGCCAAGCATATAAAGTACACAGAACAAAACAAACACAAACACAATCAGGGTAATAAACTTATTTTTTCATTTCAACATCGTGATCTAGATTGAGTGAATCACAGAAGTCTCACTCAATGTTACCTCAGCCAGAGAGCAAACAGGTTGTCAGGTCAAGGTTTCCCAGAAGAGAGAAAGTGAGAGAGTGCAGCTCAGTTGGCGAACAGCAACTGAGCTGAACAAACACTCTATTTTTAATTAGGAAAATGAATTCACATATAGCGTATTTATACATTTCACTCTGCCAATTGGCGACCCAATATATATATATATATATATATATATATATATATATATATATATATATATATATATATTTTTTTTTTTTTTTGTAAAAAAAACATGTTTACCAAGATGTTTAATTTCTAGCAGTTTCATTACTCTGTTAATTCTCATCAACAGCATCCTTGTAATTAAAATAAATCAAAAGCTTTAATATGCAAAGAACATGTCATCATATGAATCCAGTCCCTTTTGCGCTGGCAGAGGTCCTAACCACTGGACCTGTTCTGCATCAATATCCGAGACTGTGGCCCCGCTAGCAACAATCTCCATGGTAATGGCTTTTTTCTTTAGCTCCTGGAGTTTATTGATGCGCTCAAGGTAGCCAGGCTTGGCCTCTGACTTCTCTCCCTCTATCAGCAGGTCGATGTATTCAGGTATTGAGAGTGGATCGGGCTTCAGAGCGATCTTCTTCAGGGTGTTGAGACACTGGGCTGCGCGCTCCATCAGCCTCACCAACTCGTCCTGTAGGCAGTCGTACTCCTGCTCCGTCTTTTTGATGATGTCACCAACGGACAATGCTGCCATAGAGGCCTCCTCATACTTTTCTTTCAGCTCCTTGTAGGTTTGTTTCTCTTTCACCGTCTCGGAGCCCCAGTAGAAATCATCACGGACATGCGCCGATAGAGGGCACATGCCTTTGCATTCGACGCAGGTAGCCCCCCAGGTAAAGACCTCACACAAATAACGGACACCCAATAATACCCCGCATGATTTGTGGCAGGTGACCTTACATGTCTTACAGTTAAGTGAAAAAAATTTGGCTTTAACTTGAACAGGCTTTGCGATGCTGGTCTCATACTCAAATTGCTCGTTGGCTGTGATCGCCATCTCATGTTTTTGGAGAATTTTACGTTCTTGCTCTATCTCCCCAAGCTTAGTTAAACCCAAATTCAGTTTAATCTTGACATTCCTAATGGAGTTCTGCAGCTGAGCCCTCTGTCTGAGCACCTCCTTGGTTAAGGTCAAGCTCTTGGCATTAATTGCCTCCAGACCAGAAAATATTTTTTCCATGCCTTCCTTTCCCATGTTCCAAAACAATTTATTAAACGCACCCAACGGACCACATAACTTTTCGTCTGAGTTATTGAATTTGAAGTTAATTGGTGAACCATCTTCATCTTGAGAACATGGGAACTCAGCTTCTTTGATAGCCTCGAGAACCGGAGGTTTTGTGCCATCTGAGAATGTCACCAAAATCCGGATGTTCTCTGCCACATCTTTGCCAAATATGTTGAGCACAGAGTTAAAGACATGTTTCTGTGATTCTGTAAGCCGAGCAAGAGATGCTTGGGCCACGAAGCAGATGGCATCAATCTCGCTGACTCCATGTTTAGCTGAGAAAAGCTTTTGTAGCTTAGGTACAATCAACAAATCTTTTTTTTTGCCTCCCGTGTGGCCGAAACCCGGTGTGTCCACAATAGTCAGGGAGAAGTCGATCTGGAAGCCCTCTCGGTGGTTGAGCTTGTACACGGTGACTTCAGAGGTCTGGCTGTGAGCCTGAGACTTGTTTGTGTCTTCGTCTACCAACTTGAATCTAAAGGTATCGTCCCATGTGACCCCCAGGATGTAGTTGATAATCCTGTTGACCAGGGTGGACTTCCCCGCCCCAGTGGCTCCTAGAACCATGAAGGTGCAATTCCGTTTCAAAGAGTCTTTTCCAAATATGAAGCGCTTGCATCCCTCTACATTCATGGACTGGGCTTTCAGAGGAAGAGTGTAAACATCCAGAGTACCTGGAAGTCCTTCAATCTTCCTGCTTTCTTTCTTAACAGTTTCTGCTAACCGCTCATATGGCTTTTCTGTGAACACAACTACAGATTCCTCTTTGCCAAGGCCAGCAACTCCAACGTCACATTTGACCCGGACAGTGTATTGTGTCGAAGGATGCAGCCCGGTAATGACTTTGACTCGTTGGGACTCATTGGCTTTGAAAGTTTGTTTGTTCCATATATACTCTTCAGGTTTCACTTTTTGAGATGTTTCAGCATAATCTAAGATATAATGCTTGATCTCCACTCCACGTCCAAGGTCAGATGGTTCCTCCCAGCTGACTGCCAAGTCTGTAGGATAACAGTCCACATGTAGCTTTTCTGGAGGACCGCATGGTAAGGTTTTAATTTTAGCTTCAAAGGCCGGACCGAGGCCAACTTCGCACTTGGCTCTACACCTGAACTGATACTCCTCGTTAATCTTCAAGCCGGACACCGTGACATCTCCAGCCTTAGTCTCCATTTGTTGATGCCAAACATCGTCCCCATCGCAGAACTCAACAGTGTAGTCGGTGACAGTTGTCAGTCCAAATCGAGATGGGGAAATATTCAGTGTTACACTGTTATGAGTGATGTCACCTGGGATCATCTTTGGCTTCATAGGTGGTTCAAAGTTGTCGGTGACTAAGGAGCCATTCTTGTAGAGTTGGAGAGTTGCACCTTTCTTTTCATTATCTCTTATCACAGCTGTTAGAAACCTGATGCTGTTGCTCTCCTTGTTGGCTTCTGCAAAATCTTGGAAGAGCTTTATTTTCTCTTTCACTTCGTCCATTACGTCATTTGAGTCGAACCATGGTTTTTCCACATCATAATCACATTGCACGTTGTCTGGTTTGGTTTCATTCAAGAATTTGGACAGAGCTGAAAGGTAAGGCTCTGGGGTTTCGAGGGAGGTAAAAGCAAAGCACACAGCATGTGGGATATCTCCACTGTGGATCTCATTGTGTAGAGTGCTGCGACTGGTGAGAATAGGCAGGTTAGGCATTTTTTCAATGCAAGAGCAGATGAAATTAATTTCCATCTCTTTGGATTCCATCCAGTCATTCAGTTCATTAATTTTGAAGGGAGAAGAATGTACTTTTTCCAGGATCTCTGCGAGAACACCTTCCTTCTCTCTTCCTCCTCGGATCAATGGGATATTCTTCGCCATATTACTCTCGAATTTCAGTTTATACTGAGAAACCAGCTCTTTGAAAAATTTTACCTTTTTGTTAATCTGTGGAAATTGCTGAAATTTTTCGCATTTTTCTGTATCGTTGCATCTCCTTTCCAGCTCGCTGAAGTCCTCCAGGACATTCTGAGCATTCCTGACTAATCCATCACTTATCTGTCGAACCAGTTCAGCAGCAGCAGAATCTAGATTCTTCAGTGGATATAACCAGACCTTCAGTGGCACTGCCTTCTCTCCTTTGGTACCGATTAGGTTAGGTAGGCTTTTATAGACTTTTATAGCCTCATCAAAGGACACAGGGTGTTTGTCAAGGTTAAAGTCCCCATGGAACTTGCAGGAGAACTTGTCAACATTTACCTTGTCCTTGTCTGCCATGTTCAGATTACCTTGAATGTCTACCGTCAATTTGGGTATCTTCTGGATCAGCCCCTTTAGATTGCCCTCGATGTCTTGTCGATCTTCCTTTTCTGACACTTCACGGTCAAACACAAAGAAGGCTAGTGCCCCATAAAGGATTCCTGTCACTACGTGTGTTGCTTGTTCAGACTTCAACACATCTGAATACTTCATATTACCTTCACCAATGTGATTCATTGACAGCTGTTGGAACTTGGTGGTGGTACAGTATTTTAGTGTCACTCTAGCCTGATTCCTGGAACTCTTAGAATTTGAAAGAAATTTAGCAGAGCCTTCTATCTCAACCAGTCCACCCAGAAAACTGGCTTTCATGGAACCTTCAACATTCAATGCAGAAAATTTGTCTTCAATGGAGTCGGATGCAACTATCTCAAAGACACTGTTGGGTTGGGGTTTTTCATCTGTATATTTCTCCAAGGCTTCCCGGTCCCAAAGTGTCAGAGCTTCAGAAGAAAACAAAGAGAAAACAAATCAATCCTTAATCAGAGGAATACATATAAAACGTATAATTTTTTTTATACATCAGCGTATGGATTCCTACTGAATGAAAATGCTTTTCCTATGAAATCAGTAAGGTCAACCTAAAAATGAATGTTAAATGTCAAAGTGTTTATGTCTGGAGAAATAAAGAGATATATGCTAGTCTATATTCTGAACACATCATTGCTTTAACTCACACTTTACACTCTAGAGTCTGACTAACCAAATCCCATGTATTGAATATGGAAGAGAGTTGGTATTTTATCTGGTTATTATAATAAATGTTTCTGTATGTACGGGTTCATCCCCCTTCATACCATGAACTATGATTAGACAAATTCATTTAAATAATATTATATTATAAGCAATGTCATTCGGTAAACATTTTATCCAAAGTGTCTTGAAATACTGTGAGTGCATACATTTCTTAGCATGGGAATAATGTAAAAGTTGTCTGTGACCCTTTTATTGTTTACAATTTATTGATATCCTAGGATCTCTAATATGTTTTTACTAACCTGTAAAGACAAATCAAACCATTCTATAATAATAAACATGATGTACCATAATATACAGTCTATTATCTAGCCATAACTTTAACTATTATAATAATATTCTTGCTTGTAAAGAATCAATGAGGCTCATTGGTAGTGTAGTGTGGTGGAAAACGGAGTAATGGATAATTGTGAGTTCTGCTTGTCTTAAGTGGACCTAATTAAATGGAAATGAGGTCCATATTATCTTGGTCAGCGTCGTGTGCGTTGCCACTGTCTTTGTCACAGTATGTTATCGCAGTCAGCCTGAATAGAGGGACTTCCATGTTAAATACATGCTGACAACCCAACTGTGATGTTGGGTTGGAAGGCCCTGACACACTATTCCGACTGCCGATGGTCGGCGGATAAGGCAGTCGGACCGATTTGGTCCGACTGCCGAAAACCCGGTATCACGAAATCACATGATACCGGGTTATGTGATCACAATCACACCTGGGGGCATGTCATGGGACCTTTAAGAACAACAATAGTTGAGCGCTGCTTGCAGCACTCACCTAATAATGACATCCATAATGACATTTGGCCAGATCGATCAATTTCATACCAAACACAAATCAGTTGTAAGTTAAAATAACGTCAAGAGATCTTGTGTCTTGTCTGTTAGACTCTGTACTTGTATTTATTTACCGGGGATCAGTGAGTCGTTGCGACAGTCGTAGAGCATCCCCAGACTGAAGGGCCGGCCCAGTGCTGCCAGCACTACGGTCTTACCACTGTCCACGGCCATCTGAAAACACACAGACGCATGCACACACACACACACACACACACACACACACACACACACACACACACACACACACACACACACACACACACACACACACACACACACACACACCAATTTATTAATTGATTCTGTATTGAAGGACCTTTTAGCCTGAATTGATGTGTAACCCTTAGGCGTGTTCATCTATGCCCCAATGGCATGGCATTTTAATCACTGTAATCACTGGGATTTTTTAAGTATGCTGGACATACTATAACTTTCTTTCTTATTTTATTATTGCATCTTTTTATATTCTATGGGCTGCTGTGATAAGTGAATTTCCCATGTTTGGCCACACACTGTGGCTGGGGGTGAAGAAGTTTTGTACTTTAATGCAATATAAATGTTAGTGTCTATGTTGATGTTGATGTATGTATTGTGTTATCATGTAGCGTCATATCGTTTTAGATTGGATGCCATTAAAGGGGACATATCATGAAAACAGCACTTTTCCTGGGATTTGGGGTGTTGTTGTGGGTAGATGGTGCTCCCACACGCAAACAAACTTTGAAATAATGCTGCTATCCATTTGGATGTACGAAGTGGTAAAGTCGCAAATCTCCCAGCTTTCTTGCGGCATTTCACTGAGGCACGCCCCCTTTCGGTCGTAGTATCTCGTCGCTTTCAAAGTAGAGCGAGCAGATCTGTACAACTAGCAAAGAAGATGGCTGCGCCCATAGTCAATGGGGATTGAGCTGTATTTTCTTTGTATTTGTACCACGTTGGGGGTTGTAATGTCGATTTTAAATCCTCTTACACACTTGATTTCATTGCTGCTTTAGTCACCAATTTATGCATTGCACGGTCATGCTTTGCGTGCAATTCAATGTAAAGTTGTGTTTTCAAGCTGGTTTGCTAAAGAGGCTATGTTGCTAATGATGACTAGCCCGCTACTACCCCTCGTGGCTCGACATAAACACGACAGCACTTTAAATTAATTAAAATTGGCGAAAATGGCAAGATATTATTGCAATGTAAAAGGCTTGCAATGTTAATGTTTCTGTAAAGGCTGGCAACCATTATACTGGATTATTTCTTTTTTCCAAAATAGTTTTCTTCTCAAACTCGTCGGACGCAAATAGCAAACTGGAAGGCTGGAGCAAGGGAAATACGTCACGTTCTCGCTGAAGCTGGTCGTTCGTACCAGCCTACCATCCAAATGGATAGCAGCACGTTTCGGCGCCCCAAGGGGGCACATTTGAATATTACCACCCACTTCCTCACTCCCCTCCAATCAGAGAATCGCTAAGATTGTGTGGACCAGCGGACGAGCAGCTCCGGCGGGGGGAACTCGGCGCTAGCCCTGCAGCTAAGCTCCGGGAGTGCAATCCTTTTCTCTGGTGCCGAGCTCACCCCGCCGGAGCTGCCGCCGAATGGAAGTCAGAAGGAGGTGACATGGAGCAGAAAGGGATTGCACTCCCGGAGCTGAGCTGCCGGACTGCCGGACTGCCCCTGAGCTACCCCACACATCATACAAATACACATAACACAAAACAACAATAATTATGTGTCATAAACAATATTCATAAAATAAATGTAGTGTCTGTGTCCGAAAAGGAGTGAGAGGAAGCCGACGCTTATGTATTCCCACCCCTTGTTCAACTGCTTGTAATTATCTGCTATGCATTTTTCAGTTTTAAACAACTATTTACATAATGCACATTCAAATTATTCATATTTATACAACACTCTTATATTTACAACATGTACAAAGCCTCAATTTTTTTTTACAAATTGACAAAAATAACGAAAACAAAGAAGAAAACAAAACCCCCAAATCACTTGTCCCAATACAACCTGTGAAGCAAATATCACACTCAAAATCACTCACATTCATCACGATAACGTTCCAAAAAAGTGTTTTTGTACCTCTTTTTAAACTGAAATATGTTTGTGCTAAGCTTTACTACCTGTTTTAAACGATTCCACAAATTCACCCCACAGATGGTAATGCACATACTTTTAAGAGTTGTTCTGAATTTGTATTTTTTTAATTAAGTTCCCCTCTCAAATTATACCCGTCTTTCCATGAGCAGTTTTGGGATGTTTCCCAGAAGTAGTCGATTTCTTGCCTTGAACATGATTTGTGCAGTCCTAAATAGAACCAGATCGGTGAGCTTCAGTGTGTGTGACTTTAGAAATAATGAGTTGGTATGTTGAAGATATCCAACGTTATTGATGATCCTTATTGGTCTTTTTTGTAATGTGCATAACTAGGCCTGTCACGATAACAAATTTTTCTGGGCGATTAATTGCCCCAGGAATTATTGCGATAAGCGATAATATTGCCGTTTTTCAACTAATATAATGATAAAGTACACCCTTTCGAAGATCAATAAACTTTTATTTTTAAAGAACACTGGAACTGGACGTCTGGAAGACATTAAATATATACAGAATAAATTAACAAAACAACAATCTATTATTAACAAAAAATGCTCTTGAATAAAAACCAAACACCACCACAAACAATAAATAAAATTGAAACACTAAATAAAAAGGATGTAAACACGATTGCGCCAGGACTCCGCCTCCCACACAGACAATGCAACAAGTTAGTAGCCGCGTTTACATGGCACATCTGATCCGCATCTGATCCGCATAGATTTCTATGCGGCATAGATCTGTTCCTAAAATGTGTTCCGAATGTAGGCTACTGTATACATGGCAGTAACAAAAGTGTCCGTTCTGTCTCTCGCGCACACCTGACACATCTCTGGACCGGCGGCGACATAATGGATGTCTTATCACTATCGGGGATTTTAAATTTGATTTTAATGAAAGCACAGCAGGCGAGAGCTTTTCTCTGCCTGCTCCTTCAATTAAGAAGGAGGAGGACAGCGCAGCAACGTCAATTTCTCGTCAGATCTTTATATTTACCTTAAGCTCCGCCGCAAACAAGAGGAATTTGGATGCGAGTCTGCAGCCAAGACTGGTGGGAGAGAGTGGTCTTACAGGAATTTAGTGACCAGGAATCCTCGAAGGTCCATTTACTGCAGCTGCCATCTCTCTAAGTTAAGAAGTATTTTAACGTTCAGCCTGCAAAAGTACTACTAGGAGCCTACTCATTTACAGTTACCTCGGACGCGCGCGGACACTACGATACGCGAACACGTCATTAATAAACACCCATGTCCCGTCGCTTAGCAACCGGACACGCTTACCGGACTACTTTTACGGAATGATAACAAAGACGTGAATCAGGCAATAAATCCACTTTCCTTGACAGCGGTGAAGTTTGGTGTGCTTAAAAGTACAGACGGAGCTCAGTGGACCAATTGCGAACTACTGCGGCTGCTCTAAATTAAACCCTATTCGGAATAAGTGCATACATGGCGATTAAAACGGACTACACCACCTCTTCTATTCGGCATAGAATCTATGCCGAACAGATAATTGTATTCCGAATGAGGCGTATACATGATCATGATGTGTCCATGTCAACGCGGCTACTGACACTTGACGAGGGGGTTTACTCGTTGTGCCCTGTAATTATGAGCCGGAGCCCGATTTCAACCCGACATTTGTTACTTAGGCCTACCCTGCTAAATATATATAACATATATAAATATATATAATGCATAGAACGCCGGTCACTATCGGGAAAATAAGCCCCGACAGGGCGAACAGGCGACCGACGCGCAGCGGAGGTGTCTTGCTTCACCCTGAAGGGGCTTATTTTAGATAATGACCGGCGACGTTCTATACTACATCATCCCGCTTATTACAAGGCTACTTGCCAAGACGAAAAAATAACTTCACATGGTGTGTCTTTTTACAATTTATTCGTTAGCAGCATTCGTAGTGTTGATCAGCAGAGAAATAGTCCTTCAAAGACGTTGACGTTGCTTAGCAAACGAAGACGCTGGGGTTGACAAGTTACCGGACTATCTCTATGCAAGTGAACGGAGCGTTCCACGGCATTGAGAAGACCCGTGTAATAAAGGCCTAGAATATTTCTGTTTATGGCATAGATTTCTTCTCAGATTAGGCCAATAAAGCAATGATTTAAAAAAAAGAGTGCGAATGGAAATTATTGCGGCCGGCAAAAAATTATCGCTCATTTTTATTTATCGCGCAATTAATTGATTTATTGCATATCGCGACAGGCCTATGCATAACGGTTGTAGGTTGGTTTTGTAAGTATTTCCCCATATCTCCAAACAGTAAGTTAGATATGGCAAGATGAGTATATAATAGAGAGTACGTAATGATTTGTGGTCCAGAATGTATCGTGATCTTCGCAATATTGCTATAGTTGTTGCCAGTTTTGCTTTAACATGATTAATATGCGATTTCCAGCAGATTTTGTTGTTCAAGATCACACCCAGAAATTTCATTTCATATACTCTTTCTATACTTATTTGATCTATTATCAATTGGACTTGAGGGTTAGTTTCATGATTTCCAAATAGCATAATCTTTGTTTTGCTTAAATTAAGAGACAGTTTGTTGATATCAAATCAATGTTTTAATTTTTTAATTTCTGCTGTGATGACCTCTAAAAACTGCTTCAAATTATCACCGGAACAAAAACTATTTGTATCATCCGCAAATAGAATAAATGTCAGTTTAGCAAGTAAAATGTTCTGATTTATTGTATCAAATGCTTTTTTTTAGGTCTATGAATATTCCCACTGCCAGTTTTTTATTGTTTATGCAATTGGTGATTTCTTCGATAAGTTGCATTAATGCCATTGATGTTATGCTCCCAAAGCGAGAGCTGTGTTCGCGTCCTCGGCAGCCAGTCAGTTTCGTTCTCAGTGGGTGCTGGTCTCCGCCAGGGCTGCGCCTTGTCACCAATCCTGTTTGTGATATACATGGACAGGATATCGAGGCGTAGTCGTGGTGGGGAGGGGTTGCAGTTCCGTGGTCTGAGGATCTCATCACTGCTTTTTGCAGATGATGTGGTCCTCATTGGATCATCGGCCTGTGACCTTCAGCACTCACTGGATCGGCTGGCGGCCGAGTGTGAAGCGGCTGGGATGAGGATCAGCACTGCTAAATCTGAGGCCAGTGCCGTGTTCCAATACCCGTACTGTCCGTACTTACTAGCCAAAATTTGAGTACGGAGTATGTTCCAATTCAGATCCGGCGAAAAGAGGTATACTTCAAGGACCCGGATGCCGTACTCAAAACGGGCTAATCGTGAAGTGTGGATCGAAGGACACTCTCCGTACTCAACAGCAGCCATCTTAGCTACGTAGCGGAAGAGGCGGAGCCAGGCTGAGCTAAAGTAGGCGCATTTTCCACATAGCCTGTATTAATAGAGTCATCTTGTAGTTTTTATAGCTTTTTATAGCTGCTAGGCGTAAAGAGTTCACAGTTCAAAGCGGGATGTTTATTGCGGGGGAGGAGCCACGGCGGCAGTCGTGATCGTCATTTCCGGTAAGTGCACCACAGAGTACTCGATTTGGAACAGCACTCACATCTGAAAAATTAGCGTACTCAAGTGAGTACGGATAGTGCAGATAGTGTACTTCTTTTAAGTATACTCATGGAAGTACGGGTATTGGAAAACGGCACATGACTCCGGTGGAAACCGGTGGATTGCTTACTCCGGGTAGGAAATGAGTCCTTAGCCCAAATGAAGGAGTTCAAATACCTCGGGGTCTTGTTCGCGAGTGAGGGTACTATGGAGTGTGAGATTGGCCGGAGAATCGGAGCAGCGGGGGCGGTATTGCGTTCGCTTTACCGCACCGTTGTTACGAAAAGAGAGCTGAGCCGCAAGGCAAAGCTCTCGATCTACCGGTCGATCTTGGTTCCTATCCTCACCTATGGTCATGAGGGTTGGGTGATGACCGAAAGGACGAGATCGCGGGTACAAGCGGCCGAGATGAGTTTTCTCAGAAGGGTGGCTGGCGTCTCCATTAGGGATAGGGTGAGAAGCTCAGCCATCCGTGAGGAACTCGAATTAGAGCCGCTGCTCCTTTACTTAGAAAGGAGTCAGCTGAGGTGGTTCGGGCATCTGGCAAGGATGCCCACTGGGCGCCTCCATTGGGAGGTGTTTCAGGCACGTCCAGTGGGGAGGAGACCTCGGGGAAGACCCAGGACTAGGTGGAGAGATTATATCTCAACACTGGCCTGGGAACGCCTCGGGATCCCCCCGTCAGAGCTGGTCAATGTGGCCCGGGAAAGGGAAGTCTGGGGCCCCCTGCTTGAGCTGCTCCCCCCGCGACCCGACCCCGGATAAGCGGATGATGATGAGATGAGATGATGTGGATCTCTCTGTCCGAAATCCATTTTGATTGTCAAACAAAATCTTATTTTTTTCTATGAAATTATCAAGTCTCTCTGCAAAGAGTTTTTCTAGGATTTTTGAGAATTGGCAGAGTCAAGAAACAGGCCTGTAATTTGTGAAATGGTGTCTATCCCCATTTTTATATAATGGTATTACTTTTGCTATTTTCATTTTGGTTGGAAATGTGCCGGATTGAAAAGATAGGTTACATACGTGGGTTAATGGTTCGGCAATTACTTCAATAACGTTTTTTTTTTATTGCAATCAGTAGAGGATTTGCTCTTATATTTTCTTACAGTGTCTACAATCACTTTTTCTTCGACTGCTCTAAGAAAAATAGAGCTTGTATTTCTATCCCAAAGATCAGTATCCACCACACAAACCATCAACCACATCATCCATATTATCTATTGCCTTTTCTTTCTCCATAAAATACTGAGGGTAACCTGTATTTTTTGATCCATCTCTAATAATACTGTTTAGCACATTCCATAAACCTTTCATGTTGTTTTTGTTATTCTCTAGTATTTTATTATAGTATTCTTTCTTACATATCCTCATTATAATGGTTATTCTTTTTAAAAATTCTTTATATTTATTTTCTGCTTCTGCAGTTGGATTTTTCATACATTTCCTATACAGCGTATTTTTCTTTTTGCAGGCATTTTTTAAACCCTTAGTGATCCACTGACTAGTTGTCTGTTTTTGTCCATCACTGTAATTTTTCACAGCACAGTGTTGGTCATGAAGTGATTTAAAAACGTTAAGAAATCCATTGTATGCATTGCTTTGTAAGTATCGTCTACCTCGTATAGTACCCTCCAATTCTGTTTCAGTAAGTAATTCTTTAATGCATTTATGTTTTCTTCGGTTCTACCAGCTCTTGTTATTGTAGGATATAAACCCATACTGTACACAGTATTGATGAATTCTTCTGTTATTTTATGTTTTTTTGGATTCAAAAGGTCAATATTATATTCCCCACATGTGAACATATTCTTTGGCAATGACATTGTAAACAATTTTTCCATCCAATCTTTAAATATTTCAATGTTCGATCCGGGAGCTCTGTATATACAGCTGACAATAACATTCTTGGTCTTTTCAATACAAATTTCTCCTGTAACACATTCCAATAAATCATCAACCGCTGTTGTCATATTTTCCACCACCTTGTACTTCAGTCATTTGTCCACATGGAGAGCCGCACCTCCTCCACTTTTTTTTGCCTCTGTTGGTATAATTCAGTTCATAGTCATCAATCCCAAAGTCCACACCTTTCTCAGTGCTGATCCAGGTCTCTGATATTGCTACTATGTTAAATGGGATGTTATTTTATCTGGTGGAAGTTAGCTTATAGCTATCCTGCTATTAAAGTGGATAATTGACATGTTGTTTCCTGATTGGAAATGTATATTAAATTGCTCATCTGTGTAATAACTGCAGCTATTATTGATATTGTTAAGTAAGTTGTTTTCCGGATCAATGTCATTTTCTATGTCTTGTGCGTTATGCTCTTGTCATGGTGAATTGTGAATTCCATTACCTTGTTGTGGTGTATCTTATTGGTATCCATTCAGTTCATCCAGGTCCCTAATGAGTAATACTTTGGCTTGTCCTGGTGTTTCGTTGAGCTTGATGAATATTTTGCAGTTGCTCGTCCACGTTGATTTAATTTTCTTCTGCTTTCTCAGGAATCTGGCCTTTCGGGCGATGTCAGCCTTTTTTTTTTGTCAGGTGTTCATTCAGATACACATCCGAGCCCTTCAGTCGTCTTCCCTGTTACAGCAGTTCAGTTTTGTGTTTCCTGTTGGCAAACCAAATTATTATAACCGGTTTATCCGTCTTGCTTCTCCGTGGGAGCGAGTGACAGGCCTCACTGTCCAACTTAATCCCCTTTGAGTGGAGGAACGCCGTCACCTGTTGCTCCACAGATGTGGCGTCCTGCTCGCTTGTCTCCCCTCCGTTCAGCGTTGTTAATGCCCGCGCATATGTGTGGGGCTTGGTCTCCAGCCCAGTGACGATGATGTCGTTCATTCCGGTATACTGTTCCAAATCACCCACCCTGTTCTCCAGCAACATAATCCGCTTGTCCTTCTCAGAGTTTTGTAGCCTCAGTTCTTTGACTTCCTCCACCAAGCGCATGATGCAGTTCTGCTATTTTCGAATGGCCGAAAACTCCTCCTTCAGCATGTCGAGTGTTTTTTTAATATCATTGACAAGGGTGTCAATGATAGGGTGTAATTATTTAGAATTTTTTATTTCGAACCTCTTTACCACCAGTCCACGAAAAATGCAAGGGCGCTACAGCAAGCTGCAGTAGGGATTGAACATGAGGATTCTTAAAATTGGCATAGTTCTTACTATAAGATTGGTGAGTAGCAGTTTCCAGAATATTAAACCCGCAATGAAGGATTTCCCTGTGTTGGCATGTCATTTTAAAACGGCCAGTGAAGATGACAAGCGTTTTGGCGCGGAGAGGGCCAAGTACTCTGGTTTACTTAGGCATCTGACATCAACTGGATTCCTCACTGACTTAGCAGCAATGAGAGACGTGTGACGTGAACTACAAGTGCTCTACCTGAAATCACAAAGACGGAACACATCTCTGGTTGATGCTGTGGTAGATATTAATGATTATATTCTATGGTAAACCATGATTATTATTATTAGGCCTGTATATCTAATGGTAGAAAACATTTAAAGCGTCTCTGAATTCTGATCCAGGGCTTGACACGCTGCCAGGGAGTCTGCGGTCAGAGCATATGGTGGAACCCCTCACAGGAGCAGGAAGCTACGGGGGTAATGTGTGCTGACCTCAGCCTGGTGTCTTTGACTATTTTTGTTGACCATTTGGTGACCATTTCATTTGGTTAGACAAATTTATGATTGATTGTGGGCGGACACCTCAAACAAGAAACTGCTTTGTGTGTGTGTATAAGAGGACGCTGGAATCTGTTAACCGTCAGTGCTTTGCAAACCATTCTGCCTTGTCGTTGTTCTTTTTAAACGATAAAGTATTTTGTCAATACTTGCTCCGGATTCCTCGATTTATTTTCCTTTCTCTTAAATTAGTCGAAGTGTTTATATCTCGGTTTTAATCCAATACAATGCCAGCAAACAAATTCACCAAACGATCGAGGTGCTGCGTGCTATGAAAGAACGAGGGGGGAAAACCGAATTGAAAGCATAACCAGTGGCCAGCTGAAAGGGGTTATGCTTACCGAGACGCAGCCTCAAATAAATAAGCCCCAATTCTACCAGGCAAACGTTGACAATCTCACTAAACGTCTCCCTGACCGTGATCTAGTGAACATGTTGAAGCCAATGGATCAGCACTTCTGGCCCAAAGAGAGAACTGACCTAGTTCTCTTTGGAGAACGTGAGGTGGGGATGCATGCAAAACTTATCAGAGAGTCGGCCACTGAAGCCGATGTCCCTGCGAGACTGGAAGTCGCAGGGACATCAGGGGAATACATTGAAGAGACTTATTATTGCAAGCAACACTATTCTGCCGACCTCTGCGTATTGTGAAAGTTTTTTTTTCGGCATGCAATGACACTGATGATCAAATTAGAAACAAACTACGTGCCATGAGCCTCAATGCATTGTTGTTCGTGGAATTAAATGGACCTCCTATAGAGAAATTTGACCCCATCCCGTCCGTCAGTCATGGATTAAAAATAACCACTGGACTTCAGCATCATGGGTTCCTGGACGACGACCACATCCTGTTGTAAACTGACCAGTTTGGTCTATTTTGTCTGCGTAATGGTAAGAGATGGATTTTAGTTTGTTCAAGTAGCCTATTCATTCTCCCTCTGTATAAAGTGGGTAGCCTGGGCTGGGCTGTAGCCAAAAACAATATCTTCAACCAAAAATGAAAAGATCAGTTTGTATGCATACAATAGGCCTATGTGTGTCTGTGTGTGCGCGCGCGCAAGTGTTACATTCAGCATTACATAGCCGTAATGCACGCACCCATTTAATTAGCAAGGTATAATTCATATCCCTCTTATTACTTGGCTACTTGCCAAAATGAAAGAATAACTTCACACAGTGGGTGAAGATACAATTTATTTGTTACCATTCGTAGTCCGCCAAGGACGTTGACGTCGCTTAGCAACCGAATACGCTGGGGTTGATAGGTTACCGGACTACTTGCGGAGTGGTACAAAAGACGTGATTCAGAGGCAAAAAAATTCACTTTCCTTGACAGAGGTCATTATATGCTTAGCAACTGTCAATTATCGGAAAATAATTCACCGCCGGGAGTCGGGAAGGTCCATGCAAGTGAACGGAGCGTTCCACAGTATTGTAACGAACTGGGTTAATGTGGTTCTGTAATTATGCGTTCAGCAGCTATGCAAATGTTCACATGTGTTGGGTAATGCGCTAATGGGAGATTGTCTTGCGAGAGGGGGAGACGACAACGTGAGGGTCAGGGTCCGGAAGTGACGTGTTGGTTGGGGTTAAGCAGTATTACGGCTGGATGTACGGCGTGGTCTGAATTTCCAGAAATGTTTGCACTAACAGACAAGGAAGTGGGCCTGACACACCTGGTCCAACACAAAATAGACACTGAGGTTTCTCCTGCACAGCAGCCCCCCTGCACCACCTGCTGCAGAAGGACAGGGACTTCACCTGGACGCCACAGTGCCAACAAGCCTTCAACTCCCTCCAGAAGGCACTGGCGGAGGCCCCCGTCCTCAACCCCCCGGACCCCGGCAGTGTTTCCCATACATAGACCATTGTGTGGCGCGGCGCCACAGAATCAACATCGAGCGCCACGAATTGATTCTGTCTTTTTTTTTTTTTTAATATAGGCCTATATATATATATATATATATATATTTTTTTTTAAATAACGCGATTTGGAAATCTAAAAATCGTTCCGTCCATTCATCTCTGCATAGCACTCGTTCTCCCTGTCATTCTCACACACACACACACACACACACACACACACACACACACACACACACACACACACACACACACACACACACACACGGAGCGAGAGCGACGATGCTAACACATGAACCCACCGATGTCACCCCGTCGCTTAGCAACCGGACACGCTGGGGTTGATAAGTTACCGGACTACTGTAACTACTACGGAGTGATAATAACAAAGACGTGAATCAGCCAATAAATCAAATTTCCTTGACAGTGGTAAGGTTCGGTGTGCATTAAAGTACAGACGGAGTGGACCAATTGCGAACTACTGCAGCTGCTCCAAGTTAAACCCCAAACTAATCGGAATAAGTATTTATAGCGGACTACACCACCTATTCTATTCCACATAGAATTCTATTCCGAACCGATTGAGGCGTATATATATGATACTTTTCTATTCCGATTGAGCTGTTCTTCCACATCTATGCGAATCAGATGTGTCCGCATGTAAACACGGAGTTACATGCACACTCACTGACGGCCGCGTCGCCGTATCGCCGTATTCCGCCCCCCGCACGCCACACATTGGTCCTTGGCCTGTGGGAAACACTGCCCGGGTTACAGTTTACTCTGGACACGGATGCCAGCGACGTGGGCAAGGGTGCAGTGCTGGCTCAGGCGGGGCCAGAGAGAGAGAGAGAGTGGTGGCGTGACCACCTGGGAGGAGGTGACTGGGGGCTCCACTGCAACAAAAGGCATCGGGACTATTTTTGAGGCACTGAGAGTGAGGGAAGGAGTACTGCAGAGAGCCTGGAAGGAACCTGCTAAGGGAGAAGAAAGGTGGCAGGTGATAGTCCCCAGTTCACTGAGAGATGCTGTGCTGAGAGCATCCCATGGGACCGCAGGAGCGGGGCACTTCGGAGCAGCAAAAATACTCAGCCGGCTTCGTCAGGGGTTTTACTTGGGGCTGGTCAGAAGGGAAGTAGAGGACTTTTCCGCCGCTGCAACCATTTCGGCGGCCTACTAGGGCCCCCCAGATCAGTCTCGCGCACAACTACATCAACAGGCGGTGGCGGCTCCCATGGAAAGAGTGGCTGTGGACGTCATGGGCCCATTTCCCCGCATGGACACAGGCAACCGATACGTTTTGGTCGCCATTAACTATTTTACATAATGGCCTGAGGCGTACGCAATACCAGATCAGGAAGCAGAGACGTGATTGATGCTCTGGTAGAGGGCATGTTAAGCAGGTTCGGGGTGGCAGAAACCATCCACAGTGATCAAGGGAGGAACTTTGGGTCCCGGGTCTTTGCCACCATGTGTGAGCGCACAAGCATGCATAAGACCCGGACCACAGCCCTGCAGCCCCAGAGCGACGGCCTCGTCGAGAGGTTCAATAGGACCCTTTGCACTCCTGACCATCCCTGGAAGAAGGGATCCCCTACACTGCGCTTCTTCTCAAGATTTCTTCCTTGCTGATTCAAGGGAGTTTTTTCTTGCCCGTGTGGGGGCATGGGTAAAGGGGGGTGTCACAAATATTTGGCCTGTTAAGCCCTTTGAGACTGTAATGGTGATTAAGGGCTATACAAATAAAATTGAATTGAATTGAACCCTGGGAAAGCAGCTGGCAATCCTCACCGCAGAGCACAAACGGGACTGGGACACGCACCTGCCCTTCGTCCTCATGGCCTACAGGTCTGCTGTTCTGGAGTCCACCTCATGCACGCCTGCCCTCCTCATGTTGGGGCGGAAGCTACGGACGCCAGTAGAGGTGGCCTTTGGCAAGCCCCCTGAAACCCCTGCTGTTCCTCCGGGGAGGGTACAACCGGAAGACTCCAGGATCGGATGGAGCCCGCCCATATCTTTGCCTGAGACCAGCTGGAGAAAGCGGGCACGAAACAAAAAATGAACTACAACATAATGTCGAAGAGAAGATACTTCCAAGCTGGAGAGCTGGTGTGGGTGTACCGCCCCCGCAGATAGAAGGGACGGTGCCCCAAGTTGGACTGTCATTGGGAGGGGCCTTGTCAGGTGGTGGAGCGGCTGGGTGAAGTAGTGTACTGGGTCCAGCTGCCAGGAAAGAGAAAGAAGGTTGCGCTCCACAGAAACAGGTTGGCCCCGTACAGAGGGGACTCCCTCCCTTCCCCAAGCGCCCACCTGGAGGGGCAATGGCGCAACCGTTGCACGTGGCTATGTAGTAGGCTGAATATATTTTGATTTTTATAATAATATTGATTGATGCAAAAAAACGGTTTACAAGCTATTATTTTGAGTCAAAGGTATTTATTTAATGTGTTTATTTTCGTCATAAGGCATTCTCATTATTTCATTATTTTGTGTATCATTGTGACTTTGTTTTCTAACAGTTTACAGGATTCTATGGTCTAAAACAGTACATGATTAATCTATCATCCTGTGATCAGTGTATTTTGGTGAGCCGGCAACCAATTGTTCTGGTCTGCATCAGGTCTGTAGGGGGCGCAGTGTGTTTGCTCTTCAGATCAACTCATGTCATGATGAAGAGACACAGCGTCGGCTGATTATTAATTCATCACAAGCCCTCTGTTTTCACAAGCCCTCTGACAAAGTCCCAGCGAGCCAAGTCCCAGCCAATGAGGGATGAGTTCCCTCATGAATATTCACGAGCTTCCCGCTACCACCCTGCGAAAAATAAACTCGCCACCCGCTCGCACGCTGGTCTTCCCACAATGCCTTGCCCCACGCGAGTACGTGTCCAATACATGGACATATTAAAGGATGGACCACAGACTGGAAAATGGCCGCCCATTCATTCCTATACAAACTGCTCAGTGGCGCAGGGTAACATACAGGAGCGATTTGCTTCCGCGTTATGTGGCCAAGACACGTGACCTCGTCCGTGACGTACCGGATGCAGAGATCTTCTTCTTCTTCTAGTTTAGTGGAGGATCATAGTTTTTCCCCATATACCGCCACCTACTGGACTACTACACAGGAGTTTGTGACAAGGACGTTGGCAAATGATACTTTAAATCATAAAAGAAAAAACCAAACTAACGAAACAAAATAAAACAAACTAACAAAAGAAATGAATAAATAAAAATAAAAAATATATATACTTAAGGTTAAATTCTTCTAATTAGGTTAGTATCTTTTAGCTAATTTATCAGCAATTTCATTGCCATATATTCCATGGTGGGCTGGAATCCAACAGAACTGAATAACTAAACCAAGGCTTATAATATTTAAAAGAAGATGCTTTACCTCTATCACCAAATCTTCACGCATTGAATTATCTGTTATAAAACTTAGTATCTACAACCCATCTAAGAGCGGTTATTATTGTGGCCATCTCGATTGAGTATACTGATAAAGTCACCCACTCTATATCCATATCCTTTTTCAAATTCTGGAATATATATGCCAATACCACATTGTCACCAACTTAGTATCTACAACCCATCTAAGAGCGGTTATTATTGTGGCCATCTCGATTGAGTATACTGATAAAGTCACCCACTCTATATCCATATCCTTTTTCAAATTCTGGAATATATATGCCAATACCACATTGACACCATTCTATTATAGCTGATAACCAAGGTACACACTGTAATACTATAATCAAGAGGACATACAGGCAGTTCAAATAAAAAGAGATAGAACTTTATTGATCTGGAAACTTCATAAATATGTAAGATTGCTCCATATAATACCATGGTAACATAGTAAACGTATGTAGGCCTAAAAAATTCAGTTCAATGTTATTGCTTAAGAAACAGATTCCTTCCAACTAACTATTTACGAAAAATGCAATCAATAATTTATATAAAAGTAAATGTTTACATATCGACCAGCAACGAAGTTGGAGTAGCCTACCCAAATAAGGAATTGTAATACACCAACATTGTCAACTGTCATACATAGCTAACCATAACCCTGTCATACATAGCTAAACAAGCAAATGAAAATGAAATACCTACCAACGCAACTGAAATGTTAATATTAGACAATTAACAATATTATGAAAATTACGTAGGTCTCCCATAATCATTCAGGTAATCAATACGTCTGTGCCTGTTACAGCTATTTCAATGATATGTGTGTTATATATCCGTGTTCAACGCCATTCATGTTAAGTAAAAGGACAAATCTCAGACTTTGGAAGTTAATGGAGTTAATGGAAGTCAATTCGGAATTTAATTTAATTCGGAAGTTAATGGAGCCGTGCACTTCAAAATAGGACCATAGCAAGGAGCCGTTTGTTTCAGTACGGCTCCTTTCAGCTGCCCACCCAACATAAACTGCTAATAAAACGCTTGAGGAGGCGTTTTGAAAAGAAAAAACTTAAATTTTTTTAGAACAGGGTAGAAATATAATTATGAGCCTTTGATTGATATCCAGACATTTTTTGCGGAGACACAATCCTGTTCCCCACTTGTATTGGAGTGGACGGCGATATCTACTTCTGGGCCACATGAAATGACGGACCCCCGTCCACTCCCAGCTTAAACAGCTGCAATACCAGGCTTGGCCTCTGAGCACTGGTGGATTGCGGAAGTATGCGCCTATCCTGGGGGCCTGGTCCAATACAACGTGAATGGGAGGCAAGTGCCACACTCGAGGCCACGCGAGCCGTTTGGACAATAAAAAAAAGAAAGTGAACGCACCTGGTTGTATCGGTCTGGCCCAAGTCCAGGTTCAGCCTTCAACACAGACATAAGACCAGCTCCGGTTTGACCTAATGAAAAACTCAGGGCCCTATCTTGCATCCGGCGCAAGTGACTTAGTCACTGGCGCATGCGTCGTTGCTAGTTTACAACTGGCGCAGAGCGTTCTTTTCCCACCACCGCCACTCGCCGGTAAATTAGGGATTGATCATGCGCCCCAAGGGGCGGTTCGGCGGAAGGAGGAGGCGTGTTCTGGCGCAAACGGTATTTTGCCGTTTCTGAATACCATTGCGCTACTGACCAGGAAATACCTGGTTTAAAGTCAGTGGCGCGTTGTTCAGATGCTATTTTAAGGGCGCATGCATACATGCGCATGCGATGCATACATGCGCATGCGATGCATACGGATTGCTTGTGCACCTCGCGCATACACTTTGCTTCTCCCATCTACCTAGCCGCACATTCTTTGTAAATTAGTTTGGAAAGAACAGCTGATGCAGCGGTAATAAGTTGTACTTTTAAATCAATGCATCTGCAAACACCGTACAGCAAACACATATTTTCTTGACACAGACATCGTGTAGGCCTACATGCCCATAACTTTTAGGATTGATGAGTATTTGATCGTGAAAAACATTGTTTTACCGCGAGTGAGTGTTAAAAAGAATGAATGAATGCGGGCGCGCGTGTGTGCTCTGTTTAAACACACGCAAACTAAACACGTAACGCATAATACAATCAATGGCAATGTCTATTACCGCGGGGACACATGCATATTAGGATAGCATACAACACTGATAAGAAACAATGTTTATAATGTATTGCGTATATCATTAAATAGAACCACAGTTACCGCATATCATATGTTATATCATATACGTTTTCTTTGCCGAAATTTATTTGAGGACTCAGTATTTCTGAAGTTGTGGAAGAAAACCCCTTATTCCATGTGTGAATTAGGCCATATTATTTGGCAATAAACTGAGCCATTTGCAGTTTGAAATTCATGTGCATCTGTCTCATCGGAGACTGCAGACGCGCTGTCAAAATATCAACTCGCCCGATTCAAATGCGCTCATGGCTCTTAAAGGGGATGGGAGCTGGCACTCTCATTGGTTTGTTGGACGTTACGCCCAAACCACACCTACGGGTAACTAGGCTGCTTCAGACCAACCCTTTTGACACTTGCGCCGCGACGCAAGTGTCATTTATCCGCCTGTAAAATAGCGATAGCGCCGTAGAACCGCCCACAAAGCTACTTGCGCTTTGCGCTTCCCACTTGCGTTTCAGACCGTTAAAATAGGGCCCTCAGTGTTAAATATCACACTTGTTGTAGGCCTAACATAAATCACAGTGAAACATGAAGTGAGCTCCACAACATTAACGGTCCACATTTTTTATGTCAGTTATGGGGCTGATAACCACTGACTGGCTCTCAAGTCTCACGCATTCGGCGTGAGACACACGCAATTCAACCCATGCACACACTCACATGCCACACTTTGTATTTCTCACGCAGAGAAATTACCAGCATAGCGCTCACCAATTTGCGCCGCTATTTAACAGTGGAACAGGTAGGAATCACAGGTAGGAATACGTAGGGTAACCAGACGTCCTCTTTTGCCCAGACATCACGCTCACAGCATGCGCACACAAGCTCCTCTATGGCGACACATTAGTGCCATAATTCACTAATGTGATAAAAGATGCATTCGGGCGTATTATATTATTCCCCACACATAGATATTAACTGCGAGCGCGCAAATGATGTCTGCGCGCGCGCAAATTACCTCTGCGCGCAAAACATCCGCTGGCGCTCGCAAATTACCTCAGCGCGCGCAAAACAGCCTCTCGCGCGTAACAGCCTCTCGCGAAAGATGTTTTTACGCTCGCTCGAATTTAATTTTGGCACTATGGGGGAGGGAACCAAGGCAGGGCGGGCTTTCCTATGATTGGCCGTTTCTGAAGCGCGATATTTGATTGACAGCCATCCTCAGCCCTCCTCTCATTCAATTCTTAATTGTACAGTAAATGGCTGAAACGATAGTTACGTATTGTAACTCCAGATTCTATGAGTATAGGCGCAGCCTTTTAAGTGTCGGCCTCATTGTCCTTTAAATAGCTGAAGAAAAGCTGTTTATTGGGAGCAGAACGTCTGCCGGCGCCCGACTATATCTGCGAAATGCGGACGTCGTTGAGGCACGCCGCACGCGGACGTAATTGAGGCCCACGCTGTTGGTGGTCGGGGATTACACATTTTTCAGTGCTACGGCTCACGCCTAGGGATAACCCAATAGCGATAGCCTTAAAAGGCTGCGCCTATACTCATAGAATCTAGAGTTACAATACGTAACTATCGTTTCAGCCATTTACTGTACAATTCAGAATTGAATGAGAGGAAGGCTGAGGAGGGCTGTCAATCAAATATCGCGCTTCAGAAACTGCCAATCATAGGAAAGCCCGCCCTGCCTTGGTTCCCTCCCCCATAGTGCCAAAATTAAATTCGAGCGAGCGTAAAAACATCTTTCGCAAGAGGCTGTTACGCGCGAGAGGCTGTTTTGCGCGCGCAGAGGTCATTTGCGCGCACGCAGAGATCATTTGCGCGCTCGCAGTTAATATCTACCCGTGTGGAATAATATAATACGCCCGAATGCATCTTTTATCACATTAGTGAATTATGGCACTAATGTGTCGCCATACTCCTCCTCCTACTCCACTGAGACGGAGAGAATGCAGATTGCATGGTGGAATGTTGATATGCAAATTTCACATGTCAGTCAGAAGCGGGAACACGCGTTTGTTTGTTTCACGTGAGTGCGTGAGTGCGAGGAGAGGCAGAGTCCTGCAACTATGAGCCAAAGAAACCGCAGCAGCATCTCTTCATAAGAATATTGTTTACTAAGATTTACACTAATGTTGCAAAGGACAGTTCAGAAGTCCTCTACAGTCTTATACTTATCATATTCTTATACTTATTATTGTTGCCATGGCTGCGCGCACGGACGCTGCGGCTCGGAGCTCTCTACCCCAGTGCTTTTTTATGGGGTCAGAACAGTCTCATTAATAATGAATGCACAGAGAAGGATTCACAAATGTATTTTGTGATTTATATATAAATTACTCTCTTCTCACAAATACATTTCAATGCACACATAAATGGATTTCGGTATGTATAAATGTAAAATAAATCCATAAACAAAAATAAGTTTCACAAACACATTTCTGATCCACACACAAATGTTCCTTGTTTTAAATAAATGTAATATAAATCCATAAATATATTAATTAAAAAAATATTTGCAATTTTCATCAAAAATGTATTTGGATGTTGTTACATTTATGTAAAAACTGTTAAACTTGAATTAACAAGACGCTTTTCATTTGTGAACTTGTTTGCATTTGTTTGTGAACTGGACTGTATTTATATGTGGATTTTTGAGACTCTCCTGACGTCGCTAGATTCACAAATGCATTTTTTTCAACAAGGAACTCTCTGTAGCCAATCAGATGCCTCCCTCGTTTTCAGCCAATCTGCTTCCAAGACTGCTTCCAAGACAACCAACAGTGGTACTAGTTACTGCTGTATATGTCCCCCTGGATGCCAACGTTAGCACGGCTGTCTCCCAGCTCCGCAAAGTGATAAGCAGACAACAGAAGGCTCATCCTGAGGGAGCTTTTATTGTTGCTGGGGATTTTAATCAGGCCTGTGTAAAGAGTGTGCTTCCCAAGTTTGTGCAGTATGTCCAGGGTCCCACCAGAGGTAAAAACACATTAGATCGCCTTTACTCAAATCTTAAGAAAGCATACAGGACAATACCCCTCCCGCACCTGGGCAGGTCGGATCATATTTCGCTGCTCAGTGTCCCAGCTTACATACCCCTCAGGAGAAGAATAAAACCAGCCAAAAGAATTGTAAAAATCGACAGGGACCAGTACAGAATGGCAAGAGCAAACCTGAGGAGAGGGATCAAAGCAGAACAAGAGGAAGGTGGAGAACCATCTGGCTGACAACAACCCGAGGAAAGTGTGGCAGGGTCTACAACACCTGACGAACTACAAGGGCACCCCATCGGATGCAGTAACTGCTGACACTTCACTGGTGGAAGAGCTGAACAACTTTTTCACCCGTTTTGAACCACCTTGCTCCTGCTCCTCATCCTCCTCCTCCTCCTCCTTTGTCCTCCCAGCCCTGAGCACCCACCAGCTTGAGCAGCAGGAACATCAGGTGAGAAGATTCCTGAAGGTCGTAAACCCACACAAAGCAGCAGGACCAGACGGAGTACTGGGAAAGTACGGAAGGCCTGCGCGGACCAACTGTCAGGGGCCCTAACAAGGATATTCAACACCTCTCCTGGGAACAGGCACCCTGCCTCAAAGCAGCCACCATTGTCCCAGTTCCAAAGAAATCCACCATAGGCAGCCTAAATGACTATAGACCAGTGGCACTAACATCTGTCGCCATGAAGTGCTTCGAGAAGCTCGTCCTCCACCACCTTAAGTCCTGCATCCCTCAAAACTTTGACCAGCATCAGTTTGCTTATGAAGCAAACAGGTCGACAGCTAATGCAATCGCCACTGTCCACCACACTGCAGCGAGTCACCTGGAAAAACAGGGGAATTATGTCAGGATGCTTTTTGTTGACTTTAGTTCGGCGTTTAACACAATCTTGCCGAACATTCTCATCAGGAAGCTGACTGACCTGGATTTCCCTGCCCCAACCTGTGAATGGATTTACAGCTTCCTGACGGACCGTCCACAGACAGTGAGTATGGGGACACAAACGTCTTCCACCCTGACACTCAGCACGGGCTCCCCTCAGGGCTGTGTGCTGAGCCCCTTCCTGTATTCTCTTTACACGCATGACTGCGTCCCCGCCCATCACTCAAATGTCATCGTCAAATTTGCGGATGAATCTACAGTGATGGGTCTCATCTCCAACGGTGACGAGACAGTATACAGGGAGGAAGTCCAGAGGCTCACAGCCTGATGTTCAGCTAATAACCTTTTGCAAGTTTCTGGGGATGCAGGTCAGTAAGGACCTAACCTGGGACACCAACACGGCTGTGGTGGTCGGAAAGGCTCAGCAGAGGCTATTTTTTCTAAGACTGCTGAGGAAATGCCAGGTGGGGACAAAGCTGCTGCAGATCTTTTACCACTCTGCTGTTGAAAGTGTACTGGTGTATGGCATGACGGTGTGGTGGTATACGCAAACTGCACAGCCAAAGACAGGAAAACCCTGCAGGGGGTTATTAAGACGGCAGGAAAAATCATCGGCTGCCCCCTGCCCTCCCTGGAGGACATTGCAACCTCCCGGGGGCTGATTAGGGCAAAAAGAAATATGAGTGACCCATCACACCCCGGCCATGGCCTCTTCCAACTCCTCCCTTCGGGTAGGAGATACAGGTCCCTTGGGAGCCGGACAGAGAGGCTAAGGAATACCTTCCACCCCTGGGCAATTTTTCTACTTAACGCCCCCCCTGATACTTGAAAGAAACTTGTTTTGTAAAAGTTTTTCGATTTTAATATATTTTTTGTTAATTATATTTTTGCATGGAAGTTCATAGTTCATTGCCTGCTTAGTTTTTATTGTGCTACAATTAAAAAGGTGATACATGATGAACAAGTGAAAAGAGCTTTATTTACACTTCGACACATTGCATACAAATATCCAAAATAGTGATCTCACTGTCAAAGCAGAGGGATATAGCACTACCTTGTGGAATGTTTACAATGAATGCAGATCAGACATTAAAATATAGTCCACAGATGTTAAATTATAATCAATATTTAAAATATATCAAACTCAGATATCAGATGTCTAAGTCTGAATACTTCTGATCCAAATCGTACCCTATCATTCCTCCCAGTGATTATTTCTCAGATAAAATGGATTACCACTAGGCTAGCTTCTTAAAAATAAATTAATATAAATGAGTCCGTCTTTTGAACGGCTCCTCAAGATCCGGCTTTGAATTTGAGTTGCTTTCTCTGGGTCGTTCACAAACTAGTTAGGCTAAGCCCTCCCCTATTCAGTTATGTTCGCTTTGCATTGGGGAAGTGAGGAGGGGGAGTGGTTAAATAGGGCCTTCAGATTGGACGGTTTGACTTACTTTTTTTTCTTATTCTTATTTTTTTTTTTACCATTATTGTTTAAGGACAAACGTTAACAAATTTCTCCTACAGGGGATTGATAAAATTCTATCTATTAGACAGAAAGAAACACTTGGTCATACTTTACACACTTGACCACAGCATTGGCCTACTGAATGCAACAGATATATTTTAAGCATTGGACTGAATGCCAAATAAATATATAATTATGTTTTTGCACGTTTGCAACGTTTAAAAGTTTAGGGAAAAGTATATGCCTCTACTGGTGTTGCTTAAGGCAATAGCCTTTTGAGGCAGTATTGTTTCTGAATATTAGTTAAGGGCCTATAATGCTGTAACAGATTGTTCTGTGTTTAGTTTGGAAAAGGAGGTATGTCCTGTCAGAGTATTAGAGTGTTTACGGTACTCTGCTTTACGGCTGTCGTAACGTAGCTGTTGATGTTTACTCTAGTGGGTGTTACGGCAGTGGGAGGGGCTTTCACGTGAGTCTTGATCCGGTATGCTGTGAACATGAACCCGAGAGCTCCTGGATAAAGTCAGAAGTAACAACTTACCTGTGTCTGGACATTCCGTGTTTTATTACATGGTGTCAGAAGTGGCCAGTGGTTTTGCAAAGAGTGTAAATCATGGCGAAGTTCAACCCACCGGAGAGTTTTAGCTTTGATAAACCAACGGAGTGGACCGACTGGAAAAGGCGGTTCGAGAGATATCGGACGGCTACGGAGCTCAACAAGAAGTCGGGTGAAGTACAAGTGTGTTCCCTGGTGTACGCAATGGGGAGTGAAGCGGAAAATATTTTCAAGTCGTTTACTTTTACTGACCCAGGACACCAGAATAATTTCAATATAGTGATGGAGAAGTTCGACGAGTACTTTTTCCCGCGGCGGAATGTAATCCATGAGCGTGCTGTTTTCCACCAGCGCGTGCAGCGGCCTGGCGAGCCGGCAGAGACTTTCATCAGGGCTCTCTATGATTTATCAGAACACTGCGAGTTTGGGGTGGGTAGAGATGAAAATATTCGGGACCGAATCGTGGTGGGGATTCAAGATAAAGAGCAGTCTCGTAAATTGCAGCTCATGGCGGATCTTACACTGGCGCAGACTATACAGTCTGTTCGCCAGTCAGAGACAGTGAACATGCAGATCAGTGCGCAGGCAGCAGAGGCCATGGCAGCCACGGCATCCGTACAAGAGGTGCGGGGCGCGCGGAAGACGAATATAAAATGGCAGCGCAACGCCGAGAGAGCGGGAAAGACGGAGCACGGGAGGAAGTGCAGCCGGTGTGGGAAAACAGAGCACAAGGATCCAGAGAGATGCCCCGCTCGCAATTCAGCTTGCAACAAATGCGGCAGTAACGGACATTGGCAGAGCCAGTGCAAAACCAAAGCGGTGAGGGAAGTAACAGAGGCAGATGAGCAGAGTGAATACTTCCTGGGATCAGTGAATGCAAACGCGAGTGATGAGTGGACAGTGCAACTTCTGCTGGGTGCAACTCCTGTTAAGTTTAAGATCGATACTGGGGCTGATGCTAGTGTAATGTGTGAAGAGACTTTCAATATGCTCATTCCAGAGAGAGAACTGAAGCAGACTAGTGTATTTTTGACCAGCCCAGGGGGTCAATTAGACTGTAAAGGACAATTTCAAGTTAACACCACATACAAGAAGAACTCATACTCATTCCCAGTGTATGTTATTAGAGGAAAGTCTGTCAACAACTTACTCAGTAGATCCACTGCAGCTGAGATGGGCCTCGTGAAACGGATCGAGGAGGTCCATGGTGCCTTTGGAGAGCATGGCACGCTCAAGACGGAGCCTGTGAGGATACAGCTCAAGGACAACGCCACCCCGTACGCGGTGCAGACTGCGCGCAGGGTCCCAATACCGCTGACGTCCAAGGTCAGGGAGGAGCTGCGCCGCATGGAGGGGTACGGCATCATAGAGGAGGTAACCCAGCCAACCGATTGGTGCGCCCCCATGGTGCCCGTGCTCGAAAAGAACGGAAAGGTTCGTATATGTGTGGATCTTAAGAAACTAAATGAACAGGTAAAGAGAGAGAGATTCATCTTACCTACACCAGAGGAGATTACAGCGGAGCTGTGTGGAGCAACGGTGTTCTCCAGCCTTGATGCAGCCTCTGGGTTCTTCCAGATTCCTCTGCACAGTGAGAGTAGCCTACTCACCACATTCATTACGCCATTTGGCAGGTACTGTTTCCGGCGCTTACCATTCGGGATAACGAGCGCCCCAGAAATTTTCCAAAGGAAAATGTTGGAGACACTTCAAGGCCTACAGGGCGTCTCAGTTTACATGGATGACATTATTGTGTATGGAAAGGACATGGAAGAGCACGACCTCCATCTCCAGAAGGTCCTGGAGAGAGTCAAGTCTGCTGGGCTCAAGCTCAATAAGGAAAAGTGTAAGCTCAGACAAGAGCAGCTCAACTTCCTGGGCCAGGTGGTCGATGCCACAGGCGTGCGGCCGGATCCAGCAAAGGTGCGAGCAATCCGGGAGCTCGCTGCACCAGAGAACGTCCACGAGCTCAAACGTATCCTGGGCATGGTGAACTATCTCGGTAAATATGTGCCGAACCTGTCCACAGTGGGCCAGCCACTGTACGAGCTGCTCCGGTCCAAGACAGCTTGGACCTGGGGTCCCGCACAACACACAGCTTTTGAGAAGCTAAAAGAGCTACTGATGACATCGCCAGTGTTAGTGTTTTATGACGTCAACAGACCCACCGCTGTCTCAGCTGATGCAAGCAGCTATGGGCTCGGTGGCGTGCTGTTGCAGCTCCATGGACAAAACTGGAAACCAGTCGCATACTGCTCAAGGAGGCTGACAGACGCAGAGACCAGATACGCGCAGATTGAGAAAGAGTGCCTGGCGAGTGTCTGGGCCTGTGAACGGTTTGAAAAATACCTCTACGGCCTGGAGAGTTTTGAACTTGTGCCAGACCACAAGCCCCTGGTCCCACTAATGAACAGTAAAGACTTAGACAACGTTCCATTAAGGTGCCAGAGACTTCTTATGCGGCTCATGCGCTTTAAGCCAGTGGCTGCGTATGCGCCGGGGAAGACCCTTGTTGTGGCAGACACACTGTCACGGAGCCCTCTGAGCAACGCGGAGGACGGGAGAGACACACACTCTGAGGTTGAGTGCTACATTGCAGCAGTCATGGACAGCGTGCCAGCTACCCCACAGAAGATGAACAACATCAGAGCAGCTACTGCAGCTGATGAGAAGCTGCAGACAGTGATCAGGTACATTGGGTCCGGCTGGCCAGAACACGCATGCCAAGTACCAAGCAACATACGTGAGTACTTCTCAATGAGAGATGAACTTTCAGAGTATGGCGGGATGGTCGTGAGAGGAAGCCGCATCGTGATACCAGGGACGCTGAGGGCAGACATCCTTGAGAGAATCCACGACGGACATCAAGGGCTCTCAAAGTGTCGGGACAGGGCAAACGCCGCTGTCTGGTGGCCCGGCATCTCCTCACAACTGAAACACAAGGTGTTGTCATGTCAGTCCTGCTGTGAGTTGAGAAGAGCACAGCAGAAGGAGCCGTTGATCTCTACCCCGCTCCCAGACAGACCATGGCAGCGCATAGCTCTGGACCTATGCGAACATAATAAACAGAAATACTTAATCATCTCAGACTACTACTCGAGATACATCGAGATATTGCACATGAAAACAACAACAAGTGCTCATGTCTCTCTGAAGCTGAAAGCTATATGCGCCCGTTACGGCATTCCAGATGTGGTCGTCAGCGACAACGGGCCGCAGTTCACAAGCACAGAGTTTCAAGACCTCGCCCGTGAGCTTGACTTTGAACACGTCACCTCAAGCCCACACAACGCACAAGGCAACGGTCACGCAGAGAGGGCGGTGCAGACCGCAAAGCGACTATTGAAACAGAACGACCCTCTCATCGCACTCATGTGCTACAGGTCAACACCATGCAGCACAACTGGAGCCAGCCCAGCTGAACTACTAATGGGCCGGAAGATTCGAACGACACTGCCTACCCTCGAGAGAAACCTGCAGCCCTCATGGCCCGACAGGCAGCGCATCAGGCAGAAGGACGAGGCAGAGAAGAAGAAGCAAGCCTTCTACTACAACAGACGCCATGGGGCCAGACCCCTACCCCCACTTCAGCCTGGTGGTAACGTCCTCACCAAGCTGGACCACCAGAAATCCTGGACAGCTCCTGCAGTTGTGACCGCTGAGAGTGTCACGCCACGCTCTTACATCATCCAGACGCAGCAGGGGGCAAGACTCAGGCGCAACCGGCGCCACCTGCAGGAGATGCCTGCTCCACAGCCGCCTGGAGGCAAAGCACCTGTCTTACCTGTTTGCACGGACAATCCGGACATCAATCGACAGCAGGGGGACTCCAGTGTCAGCATGCATGCTGGTGCTGAAAATCTGTCACAGACCAGGTCTGGACGGATCTCTAAGCCAGTCATCAGACTGGACTTGTGAGTTAACATGTCCTCGCACTCATGGCCTTTGGGGGGGGAAGAAGGGAAAAGAGTTCCAGGTGTGGTAACCTTTAAACCACATAAAAGAGTTCCAGGTGGTAAAGCCACATAAAAAGAAAAAGAGTTCCATAGAATGTTATAAACTGATGTGTTTTAATATCAAAAGAGTTCAGGAATGCAAACTGTTATCTTATAGTGAAAAGTAATTTGATAATCGTTTGATAATCTAAAGGTTTATTGAATATAAGTACTACAGAAGATAGACCAAGGGTTGAATGTCGTTTATTGATATTTAATGAAGAATGACATTGTTTACATTTCACAGGATGTTTAATGTGGTCCTGCTTATTGCTACAGAATACCATTGTTCTTTACAGAATGTTTATCTGTTTACTTTATTGAGGAAAGTAGAACTAAAAAGGGGAGATGTCAGAGTATTAGAGTGTTTACGGTACTCTGCTTTACGGCTGTCGTAACGTAGCTGTTGATGTTTACTCTAGTGGGTGTTACGGCAGTGGGAGGGGCTTTCACGTGAGTCTTGATCCGGTATGCTGTGAACATGAACCCGAGAGCTCCTGGATAAAGTCAGAAGTAACAACTTACCTGTGTCTGGACATTCCGTGTTTTATTACATGTCCCTCGTGAGTTGCCGTAGGGGGGGAGTTCGGGGAAGTGTTACGCTGATGTGTTGTGTGGGTGTGTCTGAGATTAAAGTGAAGCGGAGTTGGCTGCTGAACACACTATCTCGTCTCCGGTCCTGTTCATTGTTTTCTATAATACTTCAGTATAGGCCAGGGGTCTCAAACTCGCGGCCCGCGGGACGATATTTTTTGGCCCCCTATACTTGACATCAAAGTTTAGTCACTTTTTTTTTCTTTCTTTTTTTTCTTTTTTTGCTGAGTCGCAGCGCTTGCCCGGGGGCGTCATTTATAAAGCTTGCTGCGCACAAAATCCTTGCATAAGACGGTACGCTCTTCTCTCCTGTGTGACTCCTCTGATGTAGCCTATTTCGAGCTTACTGAAGCATCTGAAACTAACCGCTTAGCAACCGAGTTCCTTAAGTTGTGGAGCTTCATATCCCTGAGCATTAAATGTGCGTCAGTTTTTCTCACTGCAAACGTTGGTAGGCTATTTATAGAAAATGTCTATTCTTTGACATGTTTGATTGCATTTTATAACTGCATGGGCCTGGATACGTCGGTGTGTGTGTGTGTGTGTGTGTGTGTGTGTGTGTGTGTGTGTGTGTGTGTGTGTGTGTGTGTGTGTGTGTGTGTGTGTGTGTGTGTGTGTGTGTGTGTGTGTGTGTGTGTGTGTGTGTGTCCAGTGGGAGAGGAAGTATCGACGTGTGAAAGAGTGTTTTGTATCACGTGGAGACCGACACATATTAATTGAAATTTATATATCATGAGATAAAATCATGTAATACATTTAGGAAAGTATTACATGCATCTCTTCTCAAAAATATTCGACCCTGGAAGTTTAAACTCAGTTTCTCTGCCGCAATCATCTGCGCGTCGAGGGCTTTTTTCTTTTCCTACTTGATGCGGCCCAGCCTCACCCATCTCTACCTCCAGCGGCCCCCAGGTCAATTGAGTTTGAGACCCCTGGTATAGGCGATCCCAGAACGCACGGCTACAATGCTTACTATCATACGTCTGTGGACACATTTGTATGCAGTCACACGTTATATCCCTCCCCGCCGCCGCCGACAAAATCTCTCTCTGAACTCAGTTCAAAACTTGAGAGCACTGATTACGTCCATTCGATAACGTTCCAAACGGGTGCACAAAATCAGCACCACAACAACGTTATTATATTTTGTGTCAATATAACTGATCAGATAATGTTTCTGTCCTACCTTGGCCACCGGCTGCGTCTCGTGAGAGCAGGAAGCATGTGAGCTCCGTCTCTCTACCGCGCGTCTAAAAGCTGAGCTGAGTGGGCTACACCCAGGAAAGGGGGTGGCTTTGTCATTATTTGAAGTCACACCATTTCCAAGAAATGCCCCGGTTTCTCCCCACCCAGAAGCACCTTTGAGTTTTAACCTCTTTCTTGTGATAATTTAAGTAGGCCTATATCAGCCTATTCATGACGCTGGTATATTTGTATAACATTTTAGAATAGGCCTATACAATGGGCAATATTCAAATAAAAATGCTTAAAGTCAACACAGGTCATTGTATTAATCGTTAATTCTCTTTTAGGTAAAAGGCATGCGTCATGGTGATTATACTTCAATAAATATTGTTTTCAGAGTCTTTGTTCTTTTCCTTCTAATACAGGGGTTCAGGGACGCTGGATGTAATTCACAGTTGGGGGGGCTGAGAAACGGGGGGGGGGGGGGGGGGGGACCTACGGACTTGTGACATTTATAGTCAAATATGTTGTTTGACTTATGTCAATAAAATCACAATAGTATAATAATAGTCTGATATATTTATATATTTATTTTATTTCCACGGGGGTTTTTGCATTTCACATTCAGCCTCTCGCCACCAGGGGGGGCTGCAGCCCCCCCAGCCCCCCCACTTCCAGCGTCCATGCAGGGGTTCCAAACCTTTTCTCTTCGAGACCAAAAAGAGACATTTGGGGTCTCCCGGGACCCAAACCTAAAAATAATTCATCATGAATTGCCATAACATCTACATTTATGAAACTATTGATAAAGAACACAACAAACCATGCATTTAATAAGAATAAGAAATGTATTTATCTAATGATGAAAGTACATCACAGCCACAATCCAATGTGCTGATGTGCGTGTTAAGTTCACATAAGACAAAAACGAGACAGACAGACAGACAGACAGACAGACAGACAGACAGACAGACAGACAGACAGACAGACAGACAGACAGACAGACAGACAGACACATGTGAAAATGAGCCTCCCGACTCACTTCCACTTCGGGATGTAGCGGTTTAGGACACAATGAAGATCTTTAAGTAGGCCACAAAAATCCAGTCAGCAGCATGAATTAGGTGAAAACCAGTGATTTATTTTCCATTCTTGACAAGTGAAATGGTAAAGCCAAACAAAATACTTTGGTAAACAAACAAGCAAAGTTCCATTAACCTGAACATGTATCAGCCTCACAGCAAGCCGTCTCTCTATGCCTAGACGGACGGACGGACGGACGGACGGACGGACGGACGGACGGACATTTTAGACAGACAGACAGACAGACAGACAGACAGACAGACAGACAGACAGACAGACAGACAGACAGACAGACAGACAGACAGACAGACAGACAGACAGACAGACAGACAGACAGACAGACAGACAGACAGACAGACAGACAGACAGACAGACTATTATGTAACCGATAGGGTTAGGGTTAGGGAGGGAGAGAGAGAGTCAGTTGGGAATTCAGAGTTGTTAATGAATTCTGAGGTGTTTTCTTTGGTTGAGAAAATGAGTTTCTTGTTTGAGGTACCGTTTGAGTGAATTATTTATCTCGGCATTTAGAGAAAACATGTTTCTTGTTATTTTGAGAAAATACGTTTCTTGTTTGAGGTACCGATTGAGGTCCTGATCTTGGCATTTTGAGTGTAATTTGTATAATTTGAATGACATTTGTATTCTGATCTTGGACCAATTGAGGTTGTGAATTATTAATTCTGATCTTGGCGCTTTGAGAAATGAAGTTTCTTGTTTAAAGTTCTGGTTGAGTAATTAATATTCAACCGTTCATGTTTTAAGCAAAAGGCCAATCAACCTTTTTTTCGTAATTAAAGACGAGTTAGTGACTTGTTCCACTCAGCTTCTGACTGCTTTACAATAAGCTTTAAAAAGTTGCATGAATCGTTTTCTTTCTGCATTTAAGCCGCGTTAGGATTAAGTTACCTGGGACACTTGTGTGGCCCGTTTTCTTTTAGTTTAATCTATCATAAAAAAATGAGACGGACAGAAAATAATTAATTTGTCTGAAGTAAATGTGTAAACCTTTGTAAACCGTTGACTCAGACTGTGATCAGAGAGGGACAGAGGCTGGGGGCCTAGGAGCAGAGCAGGTAATGAATGTGCTGGCCTATACTAAATATAGCCCAGCACATTCCAATCGGCATAGAGGAGAGAGCCAGCGCCGGGGAGGAGAGCACATTCAAAACGGCAGAGATAAAATAGAACAATTAAACTAACGAGTAGAATAAACTCAAATAAATTGTATTAAAAATAGTGTTTTTACACCTAAGAAGATTAATATGGCACTGACAGAAGTAGATCTTTTGAGTAGAGACCGTCCATTGCTCAAAGATGAGATAAAGAAGATCTCTGAGAAATGGGAGAAGAGGATGGCAAAATTAGGCACTATAGAGTGGCAAAGTCACGCCCCTTCCGGTAGAGCCCATGAGACCTATGAGATCGAAAAATATGAATGGGTTTCAATGGAGAGAAAGTAATTATTTTCTGTCGCAGGGAGGGCTACCCCCTCCTGGGTGTAGCCCACCCAGCTCAGCGTAGAGAGACAGAGCTCACATACATGCTTCCTGCTCTTACGAGACGCAGCCGGGAGCCAAGGTTAGGACAGAAACATTTGCTGATCAGTTATATTGACACCAACTATGAATGAATGAATGAATGAATGATTTATTTCAAATATGCAACAACAAAACAACAATAATAATGCATCAACAGGAGTCAGCCCTAGTGACTCCTGCACTGATAATGCCGCCAAGCACTCTATATAAAAAAATGCTACAACATATTTGAAAAGGGGTGGGAAGAAGTAAAAACTTGTTCAAACAGGTCAGAAATCAAAATCAAAACTCAAACTCAAAACTACCTGTTTCCTTCAGACTCATTTCTCATTTTCATGATAACAAATGTATGTATCAACACTTGCGTATCTGTACACCATACAGATACACATAGATACACACAAGCGTACAACACTTGCATTTCTGTACTCCATACCAATACACATACACACAACCGTACACACGAACACTTGCATATCTGTACACCATACCAGTACACATAGATGCACACAACGTACCAATATATTTCCTGTAAATCCATACATATACAATCCTTCACATACCCATGTTTCCTACTCACTGACACACTAAAAATGTCAGCCACTCCAACTGCCAGCAGCACCACAGCAACTGTGGAGTCAGCAGAAGGCCGAGCCACCACAGCACGCGACACCACCCTTAAGACCAATAGCTCACTGCTGATCACACAGTTAACTAGTCATGTTAACAAGTAATGAGACGTCAAAGCCCTCCTTCATTACTGTAACTCTGGAAAACCATCTCTTTGTATCTTCTTTTAAACTGTTTAATGCTTGGACATTGCTTGATCTCCATATTCAAACTGTTCCACAGCTTTACCCCACAAACTGAAATGCAAAAGCCTTTCCTGGTTGTTCGGATGCTGAACCTGTCAAAATGTAGTTTCCCCCTCAAATTATAACTAAGCTGTCTTTCATTAAATAATTTTTGAATATTATTTGGGAGTTTGTTGTTTTTTGCTTTGTACATTACCTGAGCAGTTGGAAACTTCACCATGTCAGTGAATTTCATTATTTTTGACTGTAAAAATAATGAATGAGTATTGTCCAAATATCCAACCTTATGAATGACACAAATCGCTTTCTTCTGCAGGATAGTTACTGGTGCTAATGAGGTTTTGTAGTTGTTCCCCCAGACCTCGACACAGTACATTAGATAAGGCGAAACGAGTGCACAGTAAAGAGTGTGGAGTGATTTTGGTAGATATGATTTCCTGTATTCTGGTGCATTTTGGGGATGGCCACTACCTAAAAAATCATCCAGAATCATAACCTATGTACGGTATGTTAATTGAACCAACATACATTCATTTCATGTTTTCCATGCTCAAACAGCCACATGAATGGTCAGTATTTTTATCAGTGCAAAGGGCTCACATACATCATCAGTCAATGAAGTCAAAAAACTGAAAAACAGTGGCCCAACATTAAGTGCAACAACTCAATGAACTCAAACCCAACAAGCAGTTGTAGTAGTTGTAGTGGCGACTTAAGTGGATATCTTTAATGACTGATATCGCTTCTAAGCAAACTAGACGCATGGGTTTGCCTTCGAATTCTATGAATTCTTCTCATCTTTCTTGACCGAGTTTTCTGTAACTCGATCAATTATTATTATTATTATTATTATTTTTTTTTTATTATGTGCGGGCCTGACTGAGTGAGGATGCAGGCCGCAATGAGTGAGGATGCGGGCCGCCAGTTGCCCATCCCTGAGCTAAACCATGCTTAGATAAAGTTGTTAAATTGTGTAAAGAAATGTGTTGTAATGTTTCAGAAATATGTTTAAAATGTTTAAAAAAATATGTTAAAAAAAAATAATCCATTTAATTTAGAGGCGCCTTTCAAGACACCCAAGGTCACCTTACAGAGCATATAGTCATCCAACCCAGTCGCCAAGAAAAAACGTTGACGGTGTACGTTTCCATGAACACTGGATACGTTGCATTTCAACGTAAAAAATAGCGTGTTATACCTTCAGTATCCACGCGTGCCGCTGTGGAGGCGGGTTTCGGGGTTTGGGTTTCACGGCTTTCGCGGCAAATTGTGGACACGATTGTTTAGGGGGGGGGGGGAGGTAGACTGTTGTTGACCGGGGAGGGGGGGGGGAGACACGTTTGTTGAGGGGGGGACGACGACACGATTGTAGGGGGGGGGGGGGGGGGACACGTTAGTTGAAGGGGGGGGGGACACGTTTGTTGAGGGGGGGGGGGGGGAGACACCTTTGTAGGGGGGGGGGGGGGCACGCTCGACAACGAGAGTAGGTTTTTATTGAACGCTCGACAACGAGAGTTGTTTTTTATTGAACGAGACTTCAACACGGAACAGCTGCACGAAACGATGGTCACGTCACTCTCGGTGACGGTGTCGACAACACACGAACACACGAACAATGTTAATAGAACAACACACAACCACATAACATCCCGAACCCATCAACCCCACTTAATCCTAACAACAAAACAAGTTAACAAAAGCCCCATTTGTCAACTGACAACCCCAATTCCCAGAATCCCCCGCGGCTCCGGAACACGGCGTAGCTTATATTAATCTTTATTATCTGAATGGGAAATGCAATATTTTAGGACAGATACACCATTAAACGCGTTTCTAATGACATTTCTAGCGAGAAATGTACATTTTCCTTACATAATCTTCAGTCAGTGAATGTGTATGATCTTTATTAATCTTTATTATCTGAATGGGAAATGCAATATTTTAGGACCGATTCACCGTTAAACGTGTTTCTAATAACATTTCTAGCGAGAAATATACTTTTTACTTGCATAATCTTCAGTCAGTGATTGTGTCTGATCTTTAGTTTTATAGTTATTAGGATTTGATCGGCTCGCTCGCATGTTTCAACGACGTCAGGTTTCGCTAAACTAGCAGCTCACGTGCTTCCTGCGTTTGTGTTATTAAACTGTTACTTTATGTAACTTTTAATGATATCATCTTGTTAGAAACACGTATATCTGAGAGCCAACCCAGTCGCCAAAAGCATACGTTGACAGTGTACGTTTCGTGAACACTGGATTACGTCGCATTTCAACATAAAATAGCGTGTTACACACACACACACACACACACACACACACACACACACACACACACACACACACACACACACACACACACACACACACACACACACGGTGCATTTCGCTGCTAAAACAACAACAAAAAAATATTTCCTCAAATATTATTACTAAAGAACCGTTTTCCAAAGAACGAAATGTAAACCAATGCATTCTGAATGGGAGTGTTTCTCCGATTTTTCCATGCTACACAGAACGAAATGTAAACCCATGCAAATAAAGACTTCATGGTCATAATAATTTAAATATCATTAATCTCCTGAGTGTGTTGGGTGGTATTCTATTTTTTTCAACGGGGCTGCATCCAGTCACTTGACCGTCATGGTTGCTATGGTGGTTGCTATCGACCGCCCCCTCTAATCCTTACATGGCTCTAAAAACCACGCGGCAAAGGAGCTGCCGTAAATTGTGTTGTTTTTGTCGTAAACTGGGGTCCGACGGTTAAAAAATAGACAGATATTCCGAGGTATCCTTAGGGCAGCTTGGATGTTTTTATTTTCTGCAGTTTAGACTTCTTCTATAACCTATTTTTGAAAGCAAAACACCAAGTTCATTGATTTAACGAGGCAGGGTTATTTGAAACAATTTATTTCATAAATATTTGTGAGAGGTCATTCCTTCTCCTGAGTTTGCTTCCTATTTATGTCTAGTATACACCCCTACTGTCCAAAAGCATCCCCCCCCCTCCTCATATGGATTTGGAGAGTTGTTGCCACGTCCCAGTGGTGGAAGTATCATATAATATGAAAGAGGGCATTCAATTATACTACAATGATCAATTAGGAGGCCGAAGCCCTAAAGGAAGTGATGCAATAGGTGACTGAGGCGAGAACATTTAAGTAAACTGTACCTTGGGGTCTCTTATATATCAAAGGGGGTTTCAAAGGACGCATACGCTTCAACCTGTGGCTCCAGCCCTACAGGAAATGACTCAGCAAGTGCTCCATCTCGTTGCACCTGCACCCAGCGGCTCGCTTGCAAGATTTTGGCCTGAAGTTCTTCCCAGACCTATACCCTAACAGTCCAACATGCATATCTGAGAATCAGGCCTCTCTTCAATAATGACAAAATGTTATGAGAGAAATACAGATTCACTTTTTGTTATCTCATAAGCGGCGTGGTGCCGGCTCCTTTTGACCTTTTGACCCCAGACTTCAAAGACGTGGCCACAGGCCAGCTGTGTCTACACACATTAAGCCACAAATGTACACCTCCATCCCGCAAAAAATGGGGCCTAGAAACTAACCTCTGTCTTATGTACATTGACTGTACTGTTGGAGGTCACGCCCCTTTTCGAGATAGCTAGGGATGCTAAAATGTTTACACACATTTCCCGGGGCCCCGAGAACGACATATCCAAGATTTGTAGTTCTAGCCCATAGAGAAAAAAAGTTTTCCCAAATGGACTGTCATTTGGACAAAGCCCCTTCAGAAGTGTTGCCTGCGAGACCTAATGGTTCAGAATGTGGTGGAAAAACAGTTTTTGAGATAGGAAGGTCCTACCGCCCTGAAATTTGAATACCATATTCTAGGGCCTAACTGGGACCCCCGCACCGAAACTTGGCCCGGTCGGACCCCGAGTGCAGGAAGGGGGGGCCTGGACTTTCATAATCTTCGCTCGGTGAATGTAAAGGATGTTTGGTCGGATGTTATGACGAAGAATCATAATGTGAATGGGAATATTCTATTAATGTCTTGATATCATCTTTCGTCTCAACACCGCTTAAAGTCTCACTCCGAGAACCTTAAAATATGAATCAATCCATTAGAAGTATGAAAATATCTTCCCGGTCGTGCAACAGGGCAAACAAGGTGTCCTTTGACATCTACGTTTCGAGACGATTGCAACAGTGCCACACATGATCATATTTGAATATGTTTCGGGGTAGTAATTATCTGTCAATTTTGGAGGCCTTTATCAATAATGACCAGCTATAGATTTGCTTCCCGATGGAGATTTTTGACAAATTACATGTTAATTAGCATCTACACGTTAAGCTGAGTCCAATGAGATCAAGCTCGCCCTCTTGCTACACCGAGATCATGTCCTAGACCTAGGTGTACCATGTAAAATACATGTTACCATTAGCTAGAGTGTCAGGCTTGGTGTCATTGGACTCAGCTCAACGTGTAGATGCTAAATAACATGTCATTTGTCAAAAAATTTTATCGGAAGCAAATCAATAGCTGCTCATTATTGATTAACCCTCATAGGGTGTTCGTTTTTTTGTTACACAGGAGGTGCTGCTGGGTCTGGTGGACCCATTGCATTTTAGGCCTTTTAATTCAACATAATCAAACTTTTTTTTTTAAATACTCACCAGATGGTTACTTCATCCCAATTGCAAGTAATATAAACAACACATATGTTAAATTTGTTCACTTTACCTTTGTTAAATCACATTTATGAATAGAGGTGCCACTCGTTCTTGTTTATTTTTGTATTAAAATGTAACAAAATAAGGAAATGCATCAAAACAGGCATAACAGGGAAATAATCAACCCCATTAGAAATTGAAACTCAATTTCAAATACTCAATAACTTCTGTCTGAACAACACATTAAAGCCTTTGAACACGGCCATTATACGTATTCAGACTATACCACACGTGAGGGGCAGAGTCTCACTGTGTGTGTATTGCATATGTATTTTTTGCACTGGTTGCATGTTTATTGTGTTTTTCTGTCCATCATGGGTCCACACACTTCACAGCGTTACTTTTTGGCTGACGGGCTGGTCCTACATCTGGCTGCTCACGGGTTGGTCCTGGGGCTGGCTGCTTGCGGGATGTCCCTGGGGCTGGCTGCTTGCGGGTTGGTCCTGGTCCTGGCTGCTTGCGGGCTGGTCCTGGGGCTGGCTGCTTGCGGGTTGTTCCTGGGGCTGGCTGCTTGCGGGTTGGTCCTGGTCCTGGCTGCTTGCGGGTTGTTCCTGGGGCTGGCTGCTTGCGGGTTGGTCCCGGGGCTGGCTGCTCATGGGATGGTCCTGGGGCTGGCTGCTCGCAGGCTTGTCCTGGCTGCTGAAGGGCTAGTCCTGACGCTCTTTTACGTTTCGGAGCTGGCTGATGCTCATCCTCCTCTTCAAACTCAGTGTCAGACTCTGAATTTTCAGAAATGTTATCCTCACTTTCTGAAACTATTTCCTCTGAATCACCATCAAAACCCTCTGTCTCTTCAAATATCAACTGTAAGGCAGTCTGAACAGAGAATCGCTTTGCCATTTTGATCAGTTGTGGTTTGGAACCACGCTGACAGAGCTTTTTTATAGCGTCAGGTCCCCAAGCTTGGTTCCCGCAAGACAGAGGGTGAAATGTGTGGGAATATGGGTGTAGATAGTGTTGGGTGCTCCAATGTTGCAACCTTGTGTGGGAACAGTGGGTGCACACTGACCAACACACCACACACCAAGGGCCCATTCACCTGCTTTACTCTCCTCTCACACACACACACACACACACACACACACACACACACACACACACACACACACACACACACACACACACACACACACACACACACACACACACACACACACAGAGGAGGAAGGGAAAATGAGGGTGCACAGAACCTATGAATTCCACACTTAAACTAGCTCCGGGTCCACCGGACCCGAACACCCTGTGTGTAATATAAATGTGATGGGGGGGTATACAGGGGGGGGTCCTTGAAAATGTTTTCTGACTCATGTTCCTCACAGAAAATGAGCCAAAGCCAATGAATCTTACTTCAAAAAAATAATTATTTGTATCACTTTTATAAAGCTAAAAACTGAAAACGGGTCCCACAGACCCGAACACCTTATGAGGGTTATGGCCTTCAATTTCGACAGCTAATTACTACCGTTAAACATGTTCGGATATGCTCATGTGTGGCACCGTTGCAATCGCCTGCAAGCATCGATGTTGAAGGACACCTTGTTCATCCTCCTACGCCACCGGGAAGATATTTACATGCTTCTGATTGACTAATGAATTGATTCAGCTATTCCCCCAGAAGTCTGGGGTCAAAAGGTCAAAAGGAGCCGGCACCACGCCGCTTATGAGACAACAAAAGTTAATGTGCATTTCTCTCATAACTTTTTGTCATTATTAAAGAGAGGCCTGATTCTCAGATATGCAGGTTGGATGGCTAGGGTGTAGGTCTGGGAAGAACTTCAGGCCAAAATCTTGCAAGCGAGCCGCTGGGTTAGGTGCAACGAGATGGAGCACTTGCTGAGTCATTTCCTGTATGGCTGGAGCCACAGGTTGAAGCGTATATGCGTCCTTTGAGACCCCCTTTGATATATAAGAGACCCCAAGGTACAGCTTACTTAAATGTTGTCGACCCAGTCACCTATTGCATCACTTCCTTTAGGGCTTCGGCCTCCTAATTGGGGGAGGGGGGGGGGGGTGATGCTTGTGGAAAGTAGGGTTGTACACTAGACATAAATAGGAAGCAAAATCAGGAGAAGGAATGACCTCATAAATGTTTATTTAATAAATTGTTTCAAATAACCCTGCCTCGTTAAATCAATGAGCTTGGTGTTTTGTTTTCAAAAATAGGTTATAGAAGAAGTCTAAACTGCAGAAAATAAAAACATCCAAGCTGCCTTTTAAGGATACCTTGGAATATCTGTCTATTTTCTAACCATTGGACCCTAGTTTACGACAAAAACAACACAATTGACGGCAGCTCCTTTGCCGCGTGGTTTTTAGAACCATTTAAGGATTAGAGGAGGCCGTCGATAACAACCACCATAGCAACCATGACGGTCAAGTGACTGGATGCAGCCCCGTTGAAAAAAATAGAATACCACCCTACACACTCAGGAGATTAATGATGTTTAAACTATTATGACCATGAAGTCTTTATTTGCATGGGTTTACATTTCGTTCTGTGTAGCATGGAAAAATCTGAGAAACACTCCCATTCAGAATGCATTGGTTTACATTTCGTTCTTTGGAGCACGGTTATTTTTATTTATTTATTTATTTTTAGTATTTGAGGAGGTGCTTCAAAGATGCAAATGTTTCTGCAATAATCCAAAATCCAATGGCAAAACCCGTTGGCTGGTAGTGTTGATCAGCAGAGAAATAATACTAAAAATAAAAACGCTTGATGAAAGGCCCGGCCCGAGTATAGTGGTGGGAAATATCGGCCCGACCCGGCCCGCGTCCGGCTCGGGCTCGGGCAGAGAATCTAAACACTAACTGGAACTGCTTAGCAGGTGTCTGTAGGGCTAAATCAGGAGTTAATGCACGCACTGCAGCCTACGAGTATTCCCCCAGACCGTGGTCTAAACAATATTATTCACGAGTTATAATCAACCCCTACACATCAATATTAATGATAACCCATTAAATACGGTATGATTTCTAGATGTCATGGCAACGTCCACTCGCGACACTGGACTTGCGAGGCATCGACGCGGACGTTCATTCACGTAGCCAAAAACAAGAGAATAGCTGGCTAGATAAAATAAACATCAAGACATACAATTCTAAAAATAACAGATGAAGCAGGTACCTTTTTTTCCTTCGCGGTTTGCCTACAGAGCAGCGCACCTGCATTTAATATATTTGTGTATTGTCACAATTTCTCAGTATCAAAGGTGAAAGTAGAAACGGGTGGCCAAAAGCTGTCATTTGTTAGTTATCACAGACAATTTTCAACAATGAATGATCTGTACGGAGCTCCATAAGGGACATTAGGGAGAACGCTCCCGGACAGAACCTTAGTTTGGAAGTCATGCTTAGTGACACGACAAATAGCCTACTTCCAATTGAAATACAAAATTTAGAAAATAGGCCTACGTGTCCCTGATCACGTTTCAATAGATTAAATAACGTGACAGTGTCACGTATTTTGAGACCAGGTTTGAGCGTGTGCATGGGTTGAATTGCGTGTGTCTCACGCCGAATGCATGAGACTTGTAGCCCTGTACTTACGTGACACAAACCAGCACCGCAAACGTTCTCTCCCGCTTGAGATGACGTCTTTCTTTTCGGTTCATGGGTCTGATGCGCCGATTTCCCATGCTGATATTTCCGGAGATTCTCGGGCATCTTCGACAATTTGGCTATAGATTGTCTCATTACACGCTAAATAATATAATTATAGCCTCATTATATATTTAGCCTATATATATATATATATATATAGGCAATATATATAATTAGGCAATATATATATATATAAATAGCATTTGTGGTTTTGGCATAAACATAACTATGGTGCACTGTACTATCTGAGAACTCCCTTTCTGAATCCTCTCTCTCGCTCTCTCTCTCTGTCCCTCCCTCTCTCTCTTTCTCTCTCGTACCGTTTTGTGGAGCACGTTAATTGTCTGAGAACACTCCCATTCAGAATGCATTGGTTTACACTTCGTTCTGTGTAGCACGAAAAAAGTCGGACTTTCGTGCTCTGGAACACGCTTCAATAGATTAACGTTCGTGCGCATGAGCACGAAATCGCGTGATACCGGGTTGGGTTGCCAGGCTTGTTGTGATGTGGCTCCGTACTAGTTTCTCGAAACACCTCATGATGACTGGTGTAAGGGCCACCGGGCGGTAGTCGTTGAGGCTGCTGACAGTTGTCTTTTTTAGTAGAGGAATGATTGTGGAGGACTTCAGGCAGGGTGGGATCTTGCACTGGGACGGGGACTGGTTGAATATATCAGTGAAGATATCAGCCTGTTGGTCAGCGCAGCCTCTCAGCACTCTCCCCGTCACAGCATCCGGTCCAGCAGCTTTCCTAGGATTCACTGCCCGTAGTGTGCGCCTCACCTCATGTGCCTGCACTGTGAAGATGTCGTTGCTGGGGGCTGGTGGATGTGATGGAGCCACCTCCAGTGACTCAGCCTCGAAGCGAGCAAAGAGGCAGTTTAGTTCCTCAGATAGCGAGGCATCACCGTTGGTTGCTGTGAGGCTGCTGGACTTGTAGTTTGTGATGTGTTGGACCCCCTGCCACACCTGCCCTGAGTTGTTGCTGCTGAAGTGGTCCTCAATCTTCCTCTTGAGGACCAATCTTCCTCTATATGCTGTCTTGGCCTCCCTGATGCCTCTCTTCAGGCAGGTTCTGGCCACGCTGTAATGTACCACATCTCCAGACCTGAAGGCGGTGTCCCTCTCCTTCAGCAGGGTCTGGACGTCTTTTGTCATCCAGGGTTTTTGGTTTTGATACACCCGGATGCGCCTGTCCACAGTGACAGTGTCAACAACACAATGCTTGATGTAGCAGAGTACGGTGGAGGTGTACTCTTCCAAGTCCTGATTTTTGAAAATGGCCCAGTTGGAATTTCCAAAACAGTCCTGCAGCTGCTGTGCGGCATCATCAGGCCAGGTTTGAACAGTCCGTGTTACTGGGGGGGGGGGGGGGGGGGGGGTTTCCTAATTGTGGTGTATGCTGGAATCAGAAGCAGGGACATGTGATCAGATGTTCCCAGGTGAGGTAGCTGTTTAGTCTTGTAACCATGCTTGATATTTGAGTAGGCTTTGTCCAGAGTGTTTCCTCCCCTGGTAGCACAGTTTATGTGCTGATGGAATTTGGGAAGCACTACTTTCAGATCAGCATGATTAAAGTCGCCTGCTATGAGATGCACTGCCTCTGGATGAGTGTTTTGCTGAAGGCTAATGGCGTTGTACAGCTGACTGAGGGCAGAGTTCGCATTTGCATTCGGTGCTATGTAAATAACCGTAACCATGACAACAGTAAACTCCTGTGGAAGATACTTGGGCCTGCATTTGATGGTCAAATACTCCAAGTCAGGGGAGCACTGGCTATCGATGGTAGTAACGTTGGTGCACCAATCGTTGTTCACATAAATGCATAAACCCCATCCTCTGTTCTTACCGGAGTCGCTATTTCTGTCGTTCCACGGAGCGCCCGGCGTCCTTGCGATACATTCCGGTATGCCGTTGGAGTGAATAAAGTCCTTATTTATGGCCTGTTCGGCCCGAAATCCGATGCTGATTAGATCCTGACGACTGTAGACAGGATTTGCCCAGCTGACGTTACAATTATTTTTTTTTAAATTTAATAAATCTAATTTATGTACAAAAACACTAAGAAAAAGCACCGAAAAGCAGAGCTCAAACCCGCTGCGTCTAGACGCGCCGCCATAGCAACGCTATCATGAGTATTGTTGTAAAGTTATGAGTTTATACTTTCCCTGGAATATTCTAATGTTCTTACACTGCAGTTGAAAAAATTTAAATAAGAAGCCTAACTGTTGCAGTTAATAATCACAGTTCATAAGAGTTAAAGATAAGCATTGAAAAATGAAGTGTGTTGTCGAAATAAATGTTTTACATTCTTATTTTAAGAAAGGGAGATGTAATGATATCAACATCAGTTATTAGACTGTCACGCAGAGCATGCACAGTTGGACTGGCGCACTGCATGTTTATGTCAGTTCCGGGTTCAGAATGCGACAAGGGGAGTTAATGTTACCTGGTGTTTGCTTCATGAATATAAAGGCCTTCTCTTCAGGGTGCACTCACACTAGGCCATCTGGCCGTGGCTGTTTTCACACCTTGCTCAAACCGTGCTCAAATCTGCCAGTGTGAGTGTGGCCAGTCTGGCCAGGCTGCTACGGTACGGGCCGCCACGGTACAGATGCTAACGAGCCGACACGCGCACGCGCACACGCACGGCTACGCAACCTGAGCTGGATGACGTATAGTCCATGCGACGATCATGGACATAATAAAGGCGACGAGCCTTCTTTCCCATTAAACGGTAAACATGGCGTCAAGCTGTTCAACTGTTGGTTCACGTTGGTCCCATATGCCCCTTTCACACCGCCGCAAAATCGGGGCCGGTTCCGGGCCAGTTCGGAGCTAGGGCCAGGGCTTTGGTTTCACACCACCAAAGAACCGGCTCCGGCCCCTAAAAACCGGTTCAACTCTGGCCCCACTTTTGAGCTGGGCTAGAACTAGAACCGCTTTTACGCCGGGGGCAGGGGGCGGAGTTTTCCGTACCTTCAGAAACACGAAGACCAACGAAGACCGGCATTTTTTAAAACACCGAAGTAAACAATGGACGTGAATCCGTGTATGGTTCTTTTTTGTTTTTTCTGATTTTGTTTTAAATCGGAGTATTCAAAGAACGAACCATACACGGATTGAATCGACCTTCAACGCGTCAACGCGCCAACGCAGCTAGATGAGTCCATGTCCATGCAAGTGAACGGAGCGTTCCCTCTTCGTCATAACTATCAAACCAAACATCCTTCACATTCACCGAGCGAACATTATGAAAGTAAAATCCACATTTCTCGCTAAAAATGTTTCCATAAACGCATTTAATGGCGTAACTATGTTACTATTTCCACCCAGAATAAAGAAAGATGTTGGCCGTATGCTTCTGTCCAAGCTCACTAGCGGAGACGTTTGCAGTGACGTCATGACGTTGCTCACGCCGGCTCCATGGCTGGCTCTGGCCGGTGTGAAACCAACTGGTTCTTAAGTGGGATAAGGCTGGAACCTGTTTGGAACTGGCCCTAGCACCAGCCCGGAACTGGCTCTTGGTTCTTTTTGGTGTGAAAGCAGCAATAGAGAAGTCAAGTGTCTGTTAGCCATTTGGGCAGCCGATGATATTCAGGCACTGTAAGAGATGACCCACATCCATGCAGCGGACGCTTGGTGATGACGTGTTACGACGTGATGACGTATGTACAAGAGCATACCGTGGCCAGGCCACAGTTTCGACGGCCAACGGCCACGGCCAGATGGCCTAGTGTGAGTGGCGTGCACCCTCAAGCTACTTACGGTGTGTTTATTAAAGAACCCAACTAAACATTACACCGGACGAGCCCCCATTTATGTTACGACCCGGCTCGTTTTAAGAGCAGTAACACGTGACTGGGATGATAAATTAAATGGATAGGTGACAATGGACAGATTCAGGTCAAAATACTGGGGTTAATTGACTGAAGAGAATGCACATGCATACGGAATTATAACAAAGGGATGCTACACAGCTCAACAAAAACACTGGCTGAAACCACTTAATCGCCAGGCAATTCCATGATATAAACACTCTAATACCCTAAACAACCACAAAAGGTAGGCACCAATAAAGAGGCGGACTGTGGACACACACGCTATTTATGTGCAGCTGGTGTTGGGCAAAATAACCTGCTGAGTACATCACATGTACATTACAAATATAGCTAACTCCTACCCTAGCCTGATGAGCACATCACATGGCAGGCACATTACAATATAGTCAACTCTTGCTCTAACCCAACGAACACATAACACAAACATGATAATATAGTCAGGTCAAGGCCGGAGCCGAAGGCCCCATTTCCCAACCAGGCAAATGGTAGACACTCAGACAATGCATCAGTCATCCTCAAGAACGGGAGAGCCACATTAATTTATCACACAGGAGACACTTCGAGGAGCTCTCCCCCGTTAGGAGGAACACAAGAGATACACATGCATATACTAGGGCCTGAGAGCCAAGGTCAAGCAAAAACACACAGAACCACACACACCTCAAACGCACACACCTCATCGAGAGGAGGATACAGCATAAGACTGTATCACACAGGGACTCTTGATCTTCTTCTGAAGCAGACCTTCCACGGAGGCGAAGCTCTGGACGAACCATCAGCGCTGATTAGGGACTTAGACATATTCGATCTCTCACGCTTTATGACTCTGTGTAACCGTTGCCACTTTACTTAATAAATCCAAGGTCCTCGTGCCGACAGACTTTATTACCTCTCCGTCTCATTTCATCTGGTCCAGTAACTAGACAGACCGTTTTTCCCCTCACTGGCTTGATTTGCATACAGGAAAAGCAGGGTGGCAAGACAATACATTGAATGGAAAACAAAGCTTATATTGGACTCTCTCTCTCTCTCTCTCTCTCTCTCTCTCTCTCTCTCTCTCTCTCTCTCTCTCTCTCTCTCTCTCTCTCTCTCTCTCTCTCTCGTTTTTTTTTTAATACGTTTTATATTCTTATTAAATGCATGGTTTGTTGTATTCTTTATCAATAGATTATGAATGTAGATGTTATGGCAAGTCATGATGAATTATTTTTAGGTTTGGGTCCCAGGAGACCCCAAACGTCTCTTTTGGGTCTCGAAGAGAAAAGGTTTGGAACCCCTGTATTAGAAGGAAAAGAACAAAGACTCTGAAACAATATTTACTGAAGTATCATCACCATGACGCATGCCTTTTACCTAAAAGAGAATTAACGATTAATACAATGATCAGTGTTGTCTTTAAGCATTTTAATTTGAATATTGCCCATTGTATATTCTAAAATATTCTAAAAATATTCCAGCGTCATGAACTAGGCTGATATACTTAGACCTTCATTTATTGAGGCGGAAATTATCACAAGAAAGGGGTAAGAACTCCAAGGTGCTTCTGGGTGGGGGGAAACCAGAGCATACCCCCCCCCCCCCCCCCTCCTGGGTGTAGCCCTCCCAGCTCAGCTTTAAGAGGCGCGGGTAGAAAGACGGAGCTGACATCTTCCTGCTCTCAGGAGACGCAGCCGGGACAGCCAAGGTAGGACAGAAACATTCTCTGATCAGTTATATTGACACCTAATACAATAAAGTTGTTGTGGTGCTGATTTTTCTTTGCACCCGTTTGGAACGTTATCGAATGGACGTAGGCCTAATCAGTGGTAATCAGCCCCAAAACTAACATTAGAAATGTGGACCGTAAATGTTGTGGATTTCACTTCATGTTTCATTGTGATTTATGTTATAACCAGTGTGATATTTAACACTGTGTTTATCATTAGGTCTAACCGAAGCTGCTCTTATCTCTGTGTTGAAGGCTGAACCTGGACCTGGGCCTGACCGATACAACCAGGTGCGTTCACTTCCTTTTATTACGGTCCTAATGCCTTGTGTGGCTTCGAGTGTGGCACTTGCCTTCCTTTCACTTTGTATTGAATCCAGGGGCGATTCAAGGTTCTGAATTTTGGGGGGGCTCAACCCTAGGAAGCCGCAGGGGTATATGAGGTATATTAAGTCCTGTCCAAGATTTCCTTTGTGTAAGTTTCACTCAAAAATAACCATATTTCCCCCCTTTTTTTTATTTACACTGTTACTGAAACACATTGGTACAACATGTACTAGATTAATAATATGAGAAACATAACAGTATTTCAGGAGCAATAAACTACGTTGTCTCACTTTCAGCGACCCATACATTTTTATAAAACTTCTGATGCAAAAAAATCTTGTTCTGATGCAAAAAAGGGTGCTCATTTTCAGTTAAAACAAAATCGTTGGGATTATTTGATCAACTGTGGGCGTTTTCCTAACAACGTGAGCTAATCAACAAGTACAACATGTTCTAGACCAGTGGTTCTCAATTATTTTCTGTCATTCCCACCTTAGGAGACAGATATTTTTTCGCATCCTCCCTGAATTGAAATAGCCTACTATTGAGAACCTGCTAATTTTTATTGATTTAGATTAATAAAATTAGCGGAGATAACATCTGCAACAACTTAAAACAATTTCCAAGTTCAGTTTATTTACTGAATTTGTAACATTTAAACAACACTGCTAAGTCTGTGTGAATCTCAAAACAGAGAAACAAGAGCAAATGATTCACCGGGGTATGCATTTAATTAAAAATATTTTTAAACAGTAAAAATTGGTCCCTTGTCAGCTTCATCAGCTTATTCCCTTTCGAAAAAAATATTATATGTTCATCTTTGAAGCATGAATAAAGACACCAAGTCCCTCTGTCATGACTTTGTACGATCAAAATTCTTGTAAAACTTCTGACCCTTGGTATTATGTTTATTTCAAATAAAATAAGCAACTTATTAAAATAAATAAATAAGACACTAAGTCCCGTCTGCCACTCGCGCCCCACCCCCCCCCCCCCCCCCCCCCCCGACACTTTTTATAAGCTGAGGGCGTTTTCATGAGCCTCATAGTATTAGAACAAGTGTTGTACTTGTTGATTAGCTCAAGTTGTTATGGCAATGAATATGCCCTCTGCTGATAAAATAATGCCAGCGTTTTTTTTCAAGTGAAAATTAGCACCCATGTCATATTTTTCTGCTCATTGCACCTTATCATGCTGCGCAGCATTGCAAGCTCCAGCCGACTAAAACATGAAGCAATTCAAGAGGAGGCATAGATAGAATCGCCTTGTGGTCAACTGTCATTTAATAGTCATCGGACAGATTATGTCAAGGTTTTAAAATGATTATTATTATTATTATTAGCTGGTCATGTTATATCACAGTTGGAAATCGTGGATTTTCTAATAAAGACTAGCAAGCCTTTTTGACAGACAAAACAGCAGAAACTATGTTAAGTTTGCTTGTACAGCCTTTTTGGTTTTGTCAAACAGGAGACGCCCACCCACCAATCAGAGGGTAGAGATTCCTGCAGGGAGGTTGCGCTCGATTTCACTAGCCCAGTTGTGCCTGTTCATTAGTGTACAGGATCCATTCTCTCATTGCTTGTGTAAAAAAAAAGCTAGAATATTAGATTTGAGGACGAAATGATAGGATGGGCCAAGTCAAGTTTTGGGTGGGCTTGAGCCCACCCAAAAAAGGTCTTGCTTCGCCACTGATTGAACCGTCTGACAACCGTCTCAACCAATATATGTTTTTTTCTTGAATACATTTATAATTAAAAATATTTACAGTAGCTACCAAAAACTAATAATATTCAGAAACCCCTCTCGTACTCATTAGTTCTGTCCAGTGAGGTCTTTACGCAACATCATGGTTGACGCAGACAGCGAATGGCTGTTTCGTGCACCATCAGATAGCAGCCTCATCTAGCAATGGCTAAACAGCTCTCTTTGAGTCACTTATGATGACATAATCAACTTTTTGCAACTCGAAACCTACGAGACTCCGCCTTGTGTAGAAGCTCCGGCAAGACTGGGTTTTTGTATGCGCCCGCCATGGCATTATTGCTGTTTCTGAAGGTTTTTTCTGAATATTAATTCATTCGATTAGTTTGATCCATTTATATTCATGTAGGCCTATGGGCAGTGGTGGTTAGAGTACTGAAAATCTATACTCAAGTAAAAATAAACTTACTTCCTTCAAAATCTACTTTAGTAAAAGTAAATATTCCAATTGGAAAACCTGCTTGAGTAAGAGTAAAAAAGTACTTTGTTTTAAAGTTACTCAAATTACTTTACATTTTTGTATTGGAGTGCTTGGATCAGTGAAAAAGACATAACGTGTTAGAATCAGTAGCGTGCGGTGCCCCTTCCTTTCGGTGGGGCAGAAACTGCTGGCGTATCACCACACCCACAATTTATATATATTTTTAACATGTATACTTTGAGCTACATTAAAACATGTTAACTAAACTAATTGTGAGTAAGAATTAAAAATAAACTAATACCCTAATGTTACTGCACGCTGTTGAAGTGCCATCCGCAACACTCGTCATATGATGTCCCTTATAGGGAAGTTATTTCTTCCATATTTTATTTTAACAACAGGCTTAACAGGCAGTGCATTGCAAATAGATGAAAAGTAGAAATACAAGTCATCAATCAAGCAGACCTTCGATTTGGAACTTGGCCCGACGATGTGTGCAAATCTCTCAATAACAACACTTTGGAAATCAGATATTTCTCAATAACAGCTGTTTAAATCAGGTATGAAATCAGGTATGCAATTTGAGTACCTGCTGAAATAAATAAATAAATAGGCTTCAATGCCGAAAGATACAGGCGGAGTAATTCGATTTTAAACAACAACAGTCCTAGAATATGACCATGGGGCAGACTACTTTACGACCATATGGGCGTCTTATAGCGCTGATTGCAATTCTTATTGCAGCCTGCAGGGTTATGCGAGAAACATAGGAGGGACGCGGTCGTTGAGCTCCGCCGCCCCACATTGCATGACACGTTAAACTCAACTAGAATCGCCACCATCAATTTGATATCAACAGACCAAAAATAGTCGGAAAGCCTACAGAAACTACTGATAGTTAAGGTGACAATCACATTATTAAAAATAAACTTGGAGCAATGATTTACTGAGGAACTATTTTTTTTGGGAGCATGCTTTTTGCCGCCGCCCCACCTGCCCATATGGATGGCACGCGGCTGGTTATAATGCGTGAGTGAGTGAGGGAGAGAAAGAGATGCACTCCTAAAACATTTCTTCACAAGTTGTACAACAAAAGCAATATGTACAACAACAAATTTAATTTAATTTCAAACAAATTTGCATTAAGCTCTGTGCATGTGACAAAAGGCAAGAGCATTGTAGGAACACAACCAATTTTAATGAAGGCACAATGGAAAATGGAATTGAGTATAGAGTAGAATTCTAAATCAAATATTTACTTGAGCAAGAGTAAAATTACAGACTTAAAAAAGGAACGTGAAAAGTACTCGTTACCCGAAAAATTTACTTTTTTACTCATTTGCGTTACTTGTAATGCGTTACTACCCACCACTGCCGGTTGTGGTCACCATATAACGTTAGCTATGCAGTGTTGGATTTGTGTTTTTATTTTGTTATTATCCTACATCTGCCATTACATGAGTATAAGACTCCGCCTTGTGTTTTTTATTAGAAACACTTGATGCCGGAACCTATTGTCTGTTGATACTTATTAACAGTAACTATGAACTGTTATTGTATTGCTGTGACCTAAAATTAATGAAGTATCTAATTTCTAATCCTGTGCTCTCAACATACGTTGCTATGGAGAATATACTGTTTTTCTGGTAAATCACGCACTCAGCCATCTCTAATGGGTGTACTAATCTCTACTGAATTGATGCAAAGATAACACATTTATTGTCAAGAATACAAACATGCATGATCATTTATAGTTTAATGATGGAAGTTCAGCACCAGTGTACATAGTTGAAGATGAAGATGAAATGCTGGGTGAAACTTGGCATATCGTTAGGCCATAGGAGGGTTCACTTTCGTGATGGGCAAATGAAGCTATGGTGAAGCACTGAACCACTTAAGTAGCCTGGTCCTACCCGACCATCGTACTTAATTTCATTTGTGCAGAAGGTCTGCCCAATTGACAAACGTTCACTCAGTTGGAGGCGGGTGTCTGTTGGAGTTTTAAAATGATTGGATCTGCCCAGTGCCACTCTGGATCTGCCATAACCAATCGCATAGCGTTTGGTTGTGACGTATGTCATGCGACGGGACCGGCTCCTTCACCACTAACGGAGCCAGCTGGAAAATCTAACTTTTCCCAAACCCATTGGGGAGAAGCGCAACAACATCATGGCCACCAACAAAACTCAGCAAAGCTTGTTCTTGCTCCGGCTTTAATTGATCGATATTTGGCAGCGATCCCACAACAGACCGAATAGCTTCTCTCGTATCCTTCTCCATTGTCTTCCTGGTCTTCCTCTGACTACAACTGAAACTGGCGCGCGACCTCGACGTCATCGTTCTCAGCCACTCCCTCTGTTCGCTGATTGGACCACCAAAAATCTGGCTTCAAAGGAACCAAAGCATGTGAAGCAGACCCAGTACTGAATTGAAATGAAAATTAAGCGGAAGTAGGAAGGTGGGCGGTGCCAGGCTACCACTTAAGCACATTGTTTAGGAAATGGGTTCATTAATTGAAGCTTCAGTAACAGTGAACTCTCCTGGTGAAGAGCCATGGCTGCAACTAAATTAGCCCGGCTAGAGAGTGGCCATGAGGCTTTAAGACAGTGACATAAATTTGGTGTGTGTGTTTGAGAGATTTGGTGCACACACACACACACACACACACACACACACACACACACACGCACGCACACACACACACGCACGCACACACACACACACACACACACACACACACACAGGGATGTCAAATAAAGATTAATGAATTTGTGTATTGTGTTATTGGGGAGGGAGTGCTTGGGGACAATTAGGATTTGCTTGGAAAATATGGCACAAGTTGGGTGTAACCAGGGGATATGGGATAGGGAATACTCAAAGATTTTGATTTAGGAACATTATATTTTCAACACTTTTTGGACTGAGCCTGTTTCTTTTCTTGCTCACAACTTCTCCACATTTGGAGAACACTCGTTCAGAAGGAACAGATAAGGCCGGCGTACATAAAAATTGTTGCGCCAGTTTGAAGAGATGAGGGTACACATTTTTGTGATTGATCCAGTACACCAGTGGCTCCTCGGATCTTTCCAGCGGTGGATCGGTCATGTACCGCTGCACCTCCACTGTAGCATCCACTGTGGCATTTCTGGACAATCTTGCTTCAGAAGCATTTCTGTCCAGTGTTTCCCAAAGGTTAATATCTGAAAGAGAAACATGACAGTAATCAGTACTAGACGGTTTCATTTTTTATATCCCTTTTTACTTTTCACAACATTACCTGTAGTTGATTGAATTTCTACATTTGCTGGAGCTGGTTGAGATGATGTGGAGATGGAGGGCTCTTCCTCATGAGTGACAGGTGGTGTGTTTCTTATTAATAATTGTGAACATTGAAAAGTGAGTCGTTTTACTGCTGCTTGTGCATTTGATTGATTGTAAAAACCATTTGCTTTGAATCTAGGATCGAGCAGAGTGCAATGGGTCAGTGCGGTTTGTTTTTTCTCTATACTGTCAAATCTGTTTTGCATCATAGTGATCATGGTCTCCCCCAGTTGTTTGGCTGTGGTGTGACTTGCTTTCCCCATTGAATCAAACAAGTACAGCAGGGGTCACCAACCTATTGGAACCTGAGAGCTACTTCATGGGCACAGAGTCATACGAAGGGCACCCGGTTCTATACACTCTTCTGAAATAGCAAATTTGCTCAGTTTGCCTTTAGTTATATATTAATATTAATGATTAATGATACTCATCTATGTGAATACATGTTAATTAATTAAGTCATGTTAATGATTTCTCACAATAATTATCATCAATGACTTAAAAAAGGTGGAATAGAGTTGTTCAAGAGTTGTTTACATGAGGCGCCTGCGGGCGCCTCATGTGGTCCTTGCGGGCGCCATGGGGCACTGTGTTGGTGACCCCTGAAGTATAGCATGAGCATTTTGATCATTGGGATGATCTTTGACCAAAAGACTCTCTTCTCCTCAGAGAGTTCTACCGTTGCCTGGTAGAAGGGGGCAAGCAATTTCAGGCATGCAGAGATGGTGTCATAGTCCTCAGAGGACAGAGGTCTCACGTCAGTTCTAAGGGTTGCAAGAGCTGCCCTCACTGCCTGTCTCTCCTCAAAAAGGCACTGAAGCATGTGAAAAGTGCTATTCCAACAGTCCACCTCCTGAATAAGCTTACGGACTGGACCCTGCATCTGCTGCTGCACTTCTCTGAGCTTCTCTTTTGCTGTGGTGCTGGTCTTAAAATATGTCACTACCTTCCGTGACCTTGATCTGATGTCTGCCAGGCCAGGAGTTGCATCCAGCCTCTTTTTTACAACTAAATTTAGAGCATGTGCAAAGCAAACCACATGGCGAATATTTAAATTTCTCACAGAGGCAATCATATTGGCTCCAGCATCAGTAACAATGGAGGTGACTTTGCCTTCAATGCCCCATTGCTCCATGAGCGACCTCTTTGCAGCTGAGATTTTATCAGCAGTATGAGACACAGGGAAAGGCAGCACTCCCAAAAGAACTGTGGCCAGCTTTGCAGAGTCATCCACATAATGGAAGGTGACTGCTAGATATGCGTCCATATTAATGGAGGTCCACATATCAGCAGTCAGGCTAACAGCTTCAACACTCTGCATGACAGCCCTGGCCTTGGTCTTCTCCTCCTCATACTTCTGGACCACCATGTTCTTAAGAGCCCATCTGGATGGCAGAGTGTAGGTAGGATCCAGCAAAGCCACAAAGTTCTTAAAACCGTTGTCGTCCACGATGGAAAAAGGATGCAGGTCTTTTAAAATCAAGTTTACAAGAGCCTCATCGATCTCTTGCTTGCGGTCCACTAAAACAAATAAATAAAGACACACAAATAATATTAACAAAATAAATTAAAGATTTATGTAAAATTGCAGGCCTATGATTCATGGAATGAAGTAATACATTGCGATAGAGTGTGTCTAATAATAAAACACCTTACCATGACTTGTGTTCCCCTGATTTACAGCAGCTCTATGCTTTGCGGTGAAGTGTCTATTCATGGATGCTGTATTTCCATGGTAGTTCAGTTCAGCAGAACATACAAAGCACCGTACCTGCAGAGATATTTTTTTCATTATTATTTGTAAATAAAAGCATTTAGAGTCTTCAAAGCTATGGCTAAATGGCTACACTAATCATAGGCCTATAATTAGTTAGTTCCATAGATACTTTTTTTCTATAGGCTTACTGATTGTTAAAGTTCTATAACTCTACTTTTCCTACATAAATCTACATATTTAACAGCCAGCGCACCTTATCAGGAGCGATCAGAATAAAGTGTTCCCACATGTCAGAACGACCTCTCTTCCTTGATGCTTCCATAATTATGATACAGCAATACGAATGTAATGACTCATAGTATGAGATCGGCTACTACGAAGCAAACGCAATGTTGTGCATTCAAGTTTTTATGCTTTGAAGGCGCTAGACAATGATATTAATTCAGACTCGAAACGAGGCGGTGCCAGTTCCGCGAACCACTCAAGCAGTTGCTGTTTCGGACGTCATATGTCACGTGATTTTTCTGTAACAAAGCAACCTTCGAAGCAGTGGTTTTATGGTTTGTGTAGTTATGGTATGAAGCACGTATCGGCGCTTCAGTGTCAGACTGCCATCACTAGTTCACTTGCAGCATTGGGCCATAGTGATTCAATGAATATAGGCATCAGTAACAATTGCAATATTAATTTGGCAATTATAAGTGTATAGCTCGTGTAGTTGGGGCCGGCTGCCCATTATCTGCTTTAGTGAGTAGACGTGAATGGGGTGAGGACAATTGTGATTCAGGATTATTTGCTACTGATAAGTCCACAGGCCTACGGTATCCTCCAGGAGGAGCGGTGACATCGTTAGCCTTCTACTCGATTAACAAAAAACGGAATATGTAACTATATATTCCAATTTAAATTTGTATGTTTTGAAATTGACAATGGAACTGATAAGCCTTACACAGACTGTGGATTTCACTTCATATTTCATTGTGATTTATGTTATAACCAGTGTGATATTTAACACTGAGCATTTCATTAGGTCTAACCGGAGCTGGTCTTATCTCTGTGTTGATGGCTGAACCTGGAACTCGGCCAGACGCGTCAAAGGGGTGGGACAAAAGTTAAGCGTTTTGCAGCGCGCGATCGGACAATCGACCTTCAGTTAGCCCTTACGGACTCGTGGTGAATTTAATTTCCTGTTTTTTCTCTCTCTCTCTCTCTCTCTCTCTCTCTCTCTCTCTCTCTCTCTCTCTCTCTCTCTCTCTCTCTCTCTCTCTCTCTCTCTCTCTCTCTCTCTCTCTCTCTCTCTCTCTCTCTACCCCCTTTCTTGACAGTCTCACACATGTCCGTCTACTTCTAATGAGCACGACCATGTGCTCATTAAATATGAGGTCATTTTTCCTACAATGAGGGAAGCCATGCATCTAAATGACACCCTAAATGGATTCCAAACTAATTATGGGAAAGCTTCAAACTAATTACATTTTCAACCAAAAAACACAAATCGTACAAAAGTCAAATTAGTATGTAATTGCTCTACACGAATTGGGCTTCATTCCATCACAGATATTGTTAAAACACAATACAAGCAAACTAAGGCCCCGTCCACACGAAGCCGATTTCATGGCGAAACCGCAAAGGTCTTGTACGGTTCGGCCTTCCGTCCACACGAAGCCGGCGAATCCGCTGACCGAAACCGCAAACTTCTGAAACCACCCTCGGAGGTGGTTTCAAATCTACCCGGTTTCGTTTTGGATTTGTGTGGACGCCTGAAACCGACTGAAACCGTAAACCATGACGTCATCGCCCCACCCCTCGACCCTCTAGCCAATGACTGTTAAGCCCGCGGAGTCTCACCCTTTATGCGCATGCTCGCCTCTTCTTACTATTTATTTTTGTAGCAGAAGCGGCGCCCCTTATGGGCCTGGAATGTGTACTACAGCGTTTCTACAGATCTACCCGGTTTCGCTTGACTCCGTCTTTACGGAGATACTCCGAAACCGGATGGATCGAAACCGTAGCGGTTTCGGCTTCGTGTGGACGGGGCCTTAGTAAGCTTCACGTCGGACACCCATATATCAGCTTAGTTTAAATGTGTAATAATCATCAGCATGGCAGATGTAGTTCTGTAGTACGCTGGTGTCATATGGGTTGGGAGGGCAGGGCTCTCCATCCTTATGTCTCAACATCATATTTATCATGCAATTTCCATACGTAAAAATTTCCATAGTTCCATACGTAATTTTAAATTAAATTCAGTATTTTGATAAATATACCTTTCTGTAATTATAGTGGAAGGAATATAATGATTTTTATGGCATCCAATTCAAAAGTAAATGACGCTACAGGATAACACAGTACAGACATCAACATGGACACTTACATTTATATTACATTAAAGCAAAAAATGATTTCACCCCCAGCCACAGTGTGTGGTCAAACATGGGAAATTCACTTATCACAGCAGCCCATGGAATTTAAAATGATGCAATAATGAAAGAGAAAAATTATAGTATGTCCAGCATACATAAAAAATCCCACAGTGATTAAAATTACATGCCATTGGGGCATAGATGAACACGCCTAAGGGTTACACATCAATTCAGGCTAAAAGTTCCTTCAATACAGAATCAATTAAAAAAATATTATTAAAGTGTGTGTGTGTGTGTGTGTGTGTTTTCAGATGAACATGGACAGTTATGAGACCGTAGTGCTGGCAGCACTTGGCCGGCCCTTCAGTCTGGGGATGCTCTACGACTGTCGCGACGACTCACTGATCCCCGGTAAATAAATACAAGTCCCGAGTTTAACAGACACCAGACACAAGATCTCTTATAGTCGTTATTTTAACTTATAATTGATTTGTGTTTTGGCTGAAATCAATTGATCTGGCCAAATGTCATTATGGATGTCATTATTAGGTGAGTGCTGCAAGCAGCGCTCAACTATTGTTCTTAAAGGTGCCATGATATTTGCTTATTTTATGGATGCTTTAATATAGGTATTAGTGGGCCACTAACACAGTATTCAAAGACATTCCCGAAATTCAGCCGTGGTGCAGAGTTACAGCCACTCCGAGCCAGTCGCACATTGAGTTTCCCTCAAATGCGCTGTTTGCTCTCTGTAGCTATGATGCAAATGAGGAGGAGCGAGGCGGGTCAAGGAGGAGGGTGGGAGTGTGGCCCTGAGCAGCTTGCAGACACGGTACCATGCGCTCTGTTTACAGTGGATGCATCGAAATGGCGAGGCGCACACAGCCGTTAGCCATGTTCTGTAAATATTGTACAACACACGGGAGTCCTGGAGCTCTATATCTAAATAATATCATATAATGCATAGATATATATATCATATAATACATATTATCGTGGCCAAAAGTAGGGATGCACCGATCCGGTTTTTTCACCTCCAATACCGATACCGATATCTGAGGTTTAGTATCGGCCGATACCGATCCGATATAGAAAAACAGCGCGAAATTATGGCTACAAACTGTAAGTTTCATTGAGGGGAAAAGACTGGGATCATGAGACTTGAATTTTTGGAGGTGGTTTATAAGGTTTGTGGTATTAAAGCTAGAAGGTTTAGTACCACCCCTCGGGACATTTACTTTGCATATGTTGCATGTAGCCGTGGAGCTTGCTGGCTTAGGTAAAGTGAAATAGCTCCAGATAGCAGATCCTTTTGCTCGCTCCATTTTGCAATCACTGTAGGCTCCGCACGGCGTGTTGCTTGTTTATGACGTCACTCACAGCGCACAGCATAGAAACTGAATAGATCAGCCAATAGATAGATAGATACACTTTTATTAATCCCGTGAGAACATTTTCGTGGGAAATTCAATTATCAAAGCAGCAAGGTAGTAGGAATAGGATTCAAGTATGTATAAGTTCAAGTATGTGTAAATTTTATTTTATTTTTTTTAAATATGGATCGGCCCATTTGTCACTGATACCCAATCTAGAAATGTCTTCAATATCGGTACCGATACCGATACAAATATCGGATCGGTGCATCCCTAGCCAAAAGCTGTGTGCGCCTCCAGACGATATTATGAATCACAAACGACTTCGTCGGGTTCTCCAACGTCTCTGGTTCTTCCACTTCCACATCAATCTGAAGTAGACTGAACCGCGCGCTGCCTGCTGCCGGCTGCCCGCTGCCGGGCGGTGGTGCTTCGCGGCGGTGGTGCCTCGCGGCAACCGGCAGCATGTCGCAGTTCATGTACTTCAGGGAGTCAAAGCCAAAGTTCCTTTCCCCCAATTCCTTCTCAACCATGGCTGACATAACCCCCACTACAGTCTTGTTGTGGAAATACATGAGACGTCAAAGAATAGGGCCATATGAAATCCGTTTTATTCTTTTCCAAATTCCGTTTTATTTATTTCTAAATTACGTTTTTTCCGTTTCAATTTTCATTAATTCCATTTTTACACTTAAAATCATCAGAACGAGTGTCAAATAAGTGCGAACGAATAAAATGTAATCAGATAGAAGACTACATTTATTAAAACATCACAACATTCCACTGTTTTTAGTGCTTCAAATAAAAACATGACATAAATATTCAAGTGCTTATAAACTATTTTTTTATAAACTCAAATTGTTGTTTGAAGGGGCGTGCCCTGGCTACGGCGTTCATTGTTTTTCATATGTATTTTGGACTTCAAGTGGTCATCGCACGTATCTTTGCGTTTCCAATCGATAGTATGTTGACATATTCTACAAAACACCTGAGTGATAGAAGTGTTTTGGATATTGTTCGGCTCTGAATTTGGGGTTAGAACCGAATTACGGGCGCTTCAACTTCTTCGGCTTCTTGTTAGGAGCGGGACCTATTGTTTGCGTGGTGGACCGGGGATTTTTTTTTAACATTGTTGTGCGAGTGACTGCTAAACATTCAGTGACGTTAATGTCACCTGTGTTGTTTCCCTTTTCCCTCGAAACTGAATTTCACCAAAATAATGGCGAATTCCGCTGCATTCCGCTGCATATTGTAAATGTGACGTCTGATGTGCCTTGTCCCTGTTGCATGTTATGTGTGCTGAAGAACAGGAACCTGCTGGAAATCAGTTATTTTACTAAGAAAGGCCCGTTTTAAATTGTAACTTTGTTACTTTTAATACTTTCCTACTTAATAAAATAAAAAAAATAAAATAAAAAAAATAAAAAAATTATCAGTTGATTCCGTTTTTATTGTCAAATTCCGTGATTCCGTCCGCGTTTTCGTTATCGCGGATTTCATAGGGCCCTAAAAGAACCGTCAAGAAACCCTTGCTTTACAGTGTGTGTATTCACACACACACACACACACATGTGGAGCTCGCACGGTCGTGTCTCATTGGCAGGCCAAATTCTCTGGGCGGGCCAGGCAGAGTAAGGGGAGGAGCTTAGATGCTATGTGACGAACATATGAAACCACATTCCAAATCAGCTCGCTTGAGCCTCCGTTTTTTCAAAGGCGAGCAGAACACCTAGTAATCTTTTTACACCGAACGCAAGTTTTAGCCACTGGGGGCAGGCTAGGGGAACTCATATTTATGTTAGAAAACCTCATAAAGTGAGATTTTCATGCCATGGCACCTTTAAGGCCCTGACACACTAACCAGATTATCGGTCGCACAGGATGCTGACAAAGATGATATGGCCCAAATTTCTGTTTAATTAGGTCCACAAGACAATCAGAGCTCACAATTATCCATTAACTCTATATTATGGCTATATAATACATTGTATATCATGGTATATCATGTTTATTATTATAGTATGGTTTGTATTGGCCTTACAGATTAGTAACAATTTATTAGAGATCCTAGGATATCAATATAATTGTTCAAATAAATTGTAAACAATAAAAAGGTCAGAGACAACTTTTACACTATTCTCATGTTAATGTTACGGTTCCCAGGATTGGGTACCACGGCAACAATAAAGAAATCTGTAACATGCAGAAAATGATAAGAAGCAATGAAGACACGACTGCTCAGTTCGTCATCCAAGTTGCGTCTCTATTCAAATTCACAAATAAAATTCTCTGAGTGTCTCTTGTTCAGTCTTCAACTGTTTAAGTGCATCACATACTAACCACATCGTACATCCTATTCTAATTCACATTCATGTCATATCTCACGTACATTCAATATTCTCCATTAGTCCACTTACCTCTACTTGAGCACACGATAATCCTTAAATTGCGCGGCATGCCCGCAAGGCAATACACAAGGCGAATAATGAACCCATAATCGGCGGGACCTGCCATTTTGCGCCTTCCGGTATTCACCCCTGACATTGTACTCAACGGCGGTATTTTAAAGTCTCTTAATTTCGCTAGAAACACAACAAAACATGACCCGAACTTCTTTAACAGTTATACATATAAAGCAAAGCTTTAGAAGGTTGAGATTTCATAGCTTAAACCAACTACTGACCTGTAATATACAGAAAATGGTAAGAAGCAATGAAAACACGACTGATGAGGACGCGGGCGCAACCGCTCAGTGTCTCCCACAGACCAAGGACCAATGTGTGGGGGCGACACAGCACGGCGACGCGGCCGTCAGTGAGTGTGCATGTAACTCTGCGTTTACATGCGGACACATCTGATCCGCATAGATGTGGAAGAACAGCTCAATCGGAATAGAAAAGTATAATCTATATACGCCTCAATCGGTTCGGAATAGAATTCTATGCGGAATATGAGAGGTGGTGTAGTCTGCTATAAAAAAAAATTAAATGTATTATAAACACTTGTTCCGATTAGTTTGGGGTTTAACTTGGAGCAGCTGCAGTAGTTCGCAATTGGCCCACTCCGTCTGTACTTTAATGCACACCGAACTTTACCGCTGTCAATCAAATTGGATTTATTGCCTGATTCACGTCTTTGTTATTATCACTCCGTAGTGCTATGCAGAGATGAATGGACGGAACGATTTTTAGATTACCAAATCGCGTTATACAAAAAAAAAAAGAAAAAAAAAAAAAAAAAAGGACACAATCAATTCGTGGCGTTCGATGTTGATTCTGTGGCGCCGCGCCACACAATGGTCTATGTATGGGAAACACTGCGCTTAGGTGTCAACAGTTCCACCTGGGTGCTGCTTACATTTTAAGTTCCTCTCATACATTTGGAGGAATAAATTAATGTACTGGTCTCATACATTTATAAAAATCATTTGGAGCCCTTAAATTCAAAGAAAATTACCCTTTGCTAATATAAATAGAAATAAACAGTTTTGAGAGTACCACACTAAGAAATGTATCCATCACAGTATTTTAAGACACTTTCGATAAAATGTTTACCAAATGGCAAATGTTTATGATATAATGTTATTTAAATGAATGAGTCTAATCATAATCCATGGTATGAAGGGGGATGAAACCATACATACAGAAACATTTATTATAATAACCAGATGAAATACCAACTCTCTTCCAGATTCAATACATGGGATTTTGTCAGACTCTAGGGTGTAAGTTCAAGCAGTTATGTGTTCAGAATATAGACCAGCCTATATCATCCCACAGCATGACCATTCCACCTACATTTGTTTTTATTTAACCTTTTCTTTTAGCCAGATATAACGCATTGACATTTAACTTTCTTTTCTTTCTTTTTTTTTTTCTTTTTTTTGGTTTGAGGTTGACCTTACAGCTTTCATTTGAAAATCATTTACTTTCAGTAGGAAACCATACGCCGATATATAAAGGAAATGTATACGTTGTTTATGTATTTCTCTGAGCAAGGATTCTGATATGTTTTCTCTTGGTCTTCTTCTGCAGCTCTGAAACTTTGGGACCGGGAAGACTTAGAGAAAAAAGCAGATGAAAGACCCCAACCCAACAGTGAATTTGACGTACTTGCATCCGACTCCATCGAAGACAAATCTTCTGCATTGAATGTTAAAGGTTCACTGCAAGCCAGTTTTCTGTGTGGACTGGTTGATTTAGAAGGCTCTGCTAAATTTCTCTCAGATTCTAAGCGTTCCATGAATCAGGCTAGGGTGGTAATACATTACAAAACCACCACCAAATTCAAAGAGCTGTCAATGAATCACATTGGCAGAGGTAATGTGAAACATCCATATGTGTTTCAGTCGGGACAAGCAACACACGTAGTGACAGGAATCCTTTATGGGGCACAAGCCTTCTTTGTGTTCGACCGTGAGTTGTCACAAAAGGAAGATCGGCAAGACATTGAGGAAAATCTAAAGGTGCTGATCCAGAAGATACCCAAATTGAAGATAGATGGCAAAGGTTCTCTAAACATGGCAGGCAAGGACAAGGTAAATGTTGACAAGTTTAACTGCAAGTTCTATGGGGACTTTAACTTTGAGAAACCACCTGTGTCTTTTCAGGACGCAATAGAAGTCTATCAAAGCCTACCTAAGCTGTTGGGAACCAACGAAGAGAACGCAGTGCCTCTGAAGGTCTGGTTAATGCCACTGAAGGCTTTACATTCTGCTGCTGATCAACTGGTTAGGCAGATAAGTGATAGATTAGTCAGGGATGCTCAGAATGTCCTGGAGGACCTCAACGAGCTGGAAAGGAGATGCAATGATGTAGAAAGTTGCACAACAACCAAGCAATTCCCACAGATTAGCAAGAAGGTGAAAGCTTTCAAAGAACTTATTTTTCGGCATAAAGTTCAATTCCAGAATATTATGGCAAGGAAACTCCCATTGATCCGAGGAGGAGGAGAGGAGGAAAGTGTTCTCACAGAGATCCTGAAAAAAATACATTCCTCTCCCTTCAATAGTGTTGAACTGAATGAGTGGATGGATTGTAAAGACAAAGAAATCAAAATCATCAGCTCTCTGATTGACAAAATGCCCAACATGATAATCGTTGCGTCCAGTCACAACTCTCTGCAGAGTGAGATCCACAGTGGAGATGTCAGACATACAGTGTGCTTTGTCTTTACCTCCCTGGAAGGCCCAGAGCCTTACCTTTCAGCTCTGTCAAACTACTTGGATGAAACCCAACCAGACGACGTGCCATTTGCTTTCGATGTGGAAAAGGAACAATGGTTCTCCTCAAATGTAATGTACGAGAAAATGCAGCTCTTCAAAGATTTTGCAGAGGCCAACAAAGAGAACAAAAGCATCAGGTTTCTAGCAGGTGCAATAAACGATGATGAGAAGAAAGGTGCAACTCTCCACCTCTACAAGGATGGGTCCTTAGCCAACTACAACTTTGAACCACCTTTGAAGCCAGAGATGAACACGGGTGACATAACCCATAACAGTGTAACACTGAATATTTCCCCACCTCAATTTGGGTTGACAACTGTCACCCACTACACTGTTGAGTTCTGTGTCCATGGAGATGATGTTTGGCATCAACAAATGGAGAGCAAGGCTGGAAATGTCACAGTGTCCGGCTTGAAGATTAATGAAGGGTATCAGTTCAGATGTAGAGCCTGGTGCGCAGTCGGCCTTGGCGCGGCCTGTGAAGATAGCCTTTTGATTAAAACCTTACCATCCAGTCCTCCAGAAAAACTACAAGTGGAATGTTATACTACAGAGTTATCAGTCAGATGGGAGAAACCATCTGACCTTGGACATGGAGTGGAGGCCAAGCAATACATATTAGAACTTGCTGAAACATCTCCAGAAATGAACCCTGAAGAGTGTATATGGAGCAAACTAACATTCACATCCAACGACTCCCTCCTAGTCAAAGTCATTCCAGGGCTGCAGCCTTCAACGCGATACACTGTCCGGGTCAGATGTGACTGTGGAGTTTTTGGCCTTGGCAAAGAGGCATCAGTAGTTGTGTGCACAAAAAAGCTATGTGATAAACTGGCTACATCAATCAAAGCATCGAGCAAGGTAATAGAACATGGTTCTCCTTCAGTTTTCATGTTACCCCTGGAGAAAAACGATATTAGGTTAGATGGATTCCAGAGGTACACATTTGGCGAGGACAGCGTGAGGCCAAATCGCACTCTCATGTTCCTGGGGGCAACAGGTTCGGGGAAGTCAACTCTGATCAATGGAATGATCAACTACATCCTGGGCATAGATTGGGAAGACTCTTTCCGCTTCAAACTTATCGATGAGGACCAATCGAAGTCACAAGCTGAAAGTCAGACTTCCGAAGTAACCACCTACAAAATCAACCACCAAGATGGCTTCCGAGTTCCTTATTCTCTAACCCTTGTTGACACTCCGGGTTTCGGCGACACAAAGGGTATAGTGAGAGACGGGGCGATCACAGAGCAGATCAGGACACTCTTCACCTCGGACAAGGGAGTCCGTGAGATAGATGCAATTTGTTTTGTCACCCAGGCCTCTCAAGCAAGACTAACGCATACACAGAAGTACGTGATAGATTCGGTGCTGTCGATCTTTGGTAAAGACGTGGCAGAGAACATTTGCATGCTGGTCACATTTTCAGACGGTCAGCCGCCTCCTGTTCTCGCAGCGATCAATGCTGCTAATATTCCATGTCCTAAAACAGACAGAGGACTTCCAGTGCACCACAAATTCAACAACTCTGCACTTTTTGCTGAAAATAATTATTTCAGTGACATAGCTGATCAAGGCTCCAAATCATCAAATAATCCCCCCCCCAAAAAGATGGAGGCTAAAAACTTTGATGCAATGTTTTGGGAAATGGGGGCAAGCAGCATGGAAACATTCTTTGCTGCCTTGGGACAAATGACCACCAAGAGCCTGCAGTTAACCAAAGAGGTTCTCAACGAGCGAAAGCAGTTGGAGGTGGCTGTGGAAGGAATCCAGGCCCAGATACGGGCGGGGCTGGCGAAACTAGAAGAGATCCGATCAACCCAACAACAGATCGAAAAGCACACCGCCGACATCAGTTGCAATGAAAACTTTGAATTTGAAGTTGAAATCATTAAGCCTGTCCAAATAGAGCTTACCAAAGAGGGAGAGTTCATCACTAACTGTCAGCAGTGTTCAGTGACCTGCCACTACCCCTGTGCCATAGCAGACGATAAAGAAAAGAGTGGCTGTGCTGCCATGAGTGGTGGGAAATGCACGGTTTGCCCTGGAACATGTTCCTGGGAAGTACATTTCAACCAGAAATACAAGTGGGACTACGTCAAAGAGAAGCAGAAGAAGACGATAAAAGAATTGAAAGAGAAGTATGAAAAAGCCACGGAGGCAAAGATCTCAGTCGAGGAACTGATTGAACACCTGGAAGAGGATGTTGTCATACTGCAGGAAGAGATCATGTCCATGATAAAAAAGTCATCTCACTCTATAGCTCGGCTGAAGGAGATAGCTCTGCGGCCTGACCCGCTGAGCACGCCAGAGTACATCGACCTGCTCATTAAAGGAGAGAAGTTAGAGGGCAAAGAGGGTTACCCGGCACGGATTGAGTCTCTAGAAAAAATTAAAGAAAATGCCCAAATCATGGCCAAGGTTTCAAAAGGAGAGCCGCTAACCAGCACACAGGATCAATACATTAAGGACAGAAAGAAAAGGAAAGAGGGAAAGGGATTTCGGATGGGTGGTTGGTTAAAGAATCTGTTTTGAGTCTGGGGTCCTCCTCAAGGTCTCCTCCTGAGGGAGGCGCGCAGTGGGCAAACTTACCAGATGCCCGAACTTGCATAGGGTTAGGGCTAACAAATGATTTCCACTAGGATGGGCAACACAGTTTTTCTTGGATTAGACACCAAAACATTTCATTTGAAAGAGATGGCATTCGTTTCAAATAGAGATGTGTGATTTTTTTTAATATAACAGCAATTACAAAGCACAGGTCTTCTGTTTTTATAGTTTATAGGAGTATCCTTCTCAGGTGGCCTTTGTTCTCTTCACCTCCTTTCTTCCACTGTAACTCGTTATGTTCAGGTTCGAGCGTATACGTTTTGTCACAACTTTGTACTGATTCTGGACAGAGGCAACCATTTCCCTCTGTATTTTTTTAACAATTTCAGAAAAAGTATACAAATAAAATGCAATTAATTATAGGAGGGTGGATTCTCAAAACTGTACCATCATTAGTAGGCTATAAGAAGTATTGGTTTCGATCCACCTGTCCCTAATTTCCACAGTAGGTATCAGAGCCATTGACATCCTTCTTCTGCTATGTTAACTCATTTTATGCTTGTTCTTTGATATAATAACACAGATGCTGTTGATGTTGAGAAATTATATTGTGATCAATATTTGCTGGGTGTAAATGTGATCATGAATATGTTAGAGGAAATAATAACAGAGGCTGTAAAAATATAATTAACAAAAGTATAATAGCCTGCTATATGTCATCTTACTTTTTCAAAGAAAAAAAATATTAAACGACATTAAAGATCGAAAAACGTCTGTATTTACTCAAGCCTATTTTATTTTTTTTTTATATTAATTCAAGTTGGTTGTGTTGTGAATTTTTGAAAGTAAAGTCTCATAAACTGGATCGGTAAAGAGTTGAACTCCTGAGCCCTGTTTCAGGTAGCTGGTTTTGAGGCAACCCCGAGTTTGTTCGCTCTGAGTTAGTGGAAACTCTGGGTTTTCCGTTTCAGGTAGCAGGTTCAGCGTGCAGCATTCTTCGAAGAAAGTAGTCCAATCCGGATCGCTTTTAACTCACTTTATTTGTCAAAGTATTTTGGTATGGTAACTACGGAGCAAAAGGAGGGGAAGTGTGTCGAACACGTGCTGAGCGTCTCCCAGCTGATCAAAACTCTAACCCGCGAGTCCTGAGCTACCTGAAGATTCTGGTTGTTATGGTCCAGTCCGCGTGGCCTGTGTGAAGTGGGCGTGGCCGGTGTGACGTATTAGCCTCGGCTTCCTCACTTGTCTGAGGTGCTGCCTTCTGTGGATGGAGCAGCTATTTCAGCCTTCAGTAAGGTCCTGCTCCCCTTGTGGCTGTGTATAGTATTTACGGCTTATATGTTTGGTCCTGCTTCCTAGTGGTTATGTGAGCGTAATACAGCTTGTGTGTTTGAATCTGCTTCCTAGAGGCTATGTGGGGGCAGCATATGTTCTTAAAATACGTAACAAGCGCAACCGAGAGTTAGTTGCTGCGGCAACATACGCCGTGGGTCTAACCTGCTCGGGAGGTGGTTAGACCTACTCTGAGTTTGTTGTCTTTAACTGTACGTCCACACCAGAAGCGAATTGAGCGACCAAATCGCCGGAAGTCATTCACTTTCTATGGGCAAGAGTAGGGATGGGAATCGAGAACCGGTTCTTGTTCAGAACCGGTTCCGAGTCAACCGATTCCTTGGAATCGTTAGCAAGCCTGCTTAACGATTCCGCTTATCGGTTCCGGTCGCGGCAAATGCGTCGTGACGTCATACACACGCTGCTTTGATTTGGTTCAGAACGCAGCAAGCATGTCGCCGCCGAGGAAGAATTGCATTGTGCGTTCAAACCAAACGCGACGGGGCGACAAGATCCCATACAAAGTGAACGTAGAGACGCGTATAAGGGCGAGTTTGTCGCGGGAGAAAACCGGCGACAAGTTTTTGTCGTGATGACAGCCAATCAGCGTTCAACAGCGTGATAACTGAGTGACATGTGTAACGTAACAGCCAATCAGCGTTCAGCCATCAAACTCAGTGCAGTGCAGTCCGGGTGAACCGCGGAATGGAGGAGAAAGTGATTGTTGCAGATTGTTGCGACTCCCGGATCTCTATATATAATAGTATATAATATATTATATACTATATTATAATTTTATATATAATATCACGGCCAACAGCTCTGTCGCCTCCGGATGGCCGTAGCGTGGGGAGCTCTCATAGGGATTGGGCTTCTCGGGGTTTGTTTACCGGCATTGCTATGGTTTCCGGTCTTGTGTGTTCCAACGGTTTATTAGGTAGGCCCATCTGATAAATCTCTGTCTAATCAATGCTTCATTTTGTTTATGTCAGTTTAATTTTGTTACAAGTTGAATGCAAATGAGCACTGTTAGAATTCCAAAAGGCACAAACTCTTACTTGGCTGTTTTCAGTCTGTGTTTTTAGTTGTATGGCACATAATGATGGCATTTGGGCTTAAAAAGCGATATATTTTTTCGTCTAGACCAATTGATTTGAAAATGTACAATTTCCTAATACTAGAAGCACTTCTGATTAGATATTAAAGAGATGTAATGCAAACAAACACATTTATACTTATTTTCTCACCCAATGAGAATCGATAAGAGAATCGATAAGGAATCGGATCGATAAGCAGAATCGGAATCGGAATCGTGAAATTCTTATCAATTCCCATCCCTAGGCAAGAGTGACCAAAGCGACCAAAGCGACCAACGCTACCAGCGGCCAAAGTTGAGCGACCAGAGCGTCAAAAAGAAGTTGAAAACTTTGTAACTTTATGCAAATGACTATGACGCGCTTCAGCGGCCAAACACTGACAGCCAATCGGAATGTAGACGCTCTTCGCTTGCGTGGATCCCAGGGAACACCGGCAGGCACTTTGGTTCCTACCTACCTTTATTCACTCACTGAACAAAATGTCGGCTGAAGTATTAATCGCGGCTGTAACTGGGCACCCGGTGTTGTGCGAACCAACCCTTTTTCAGTTCAGAGATCGAAACGCCATAGTGGTTTGGATACCAAGTGATGATAAGCGGGAGTATTTATACATCTAGAACGTTCGTATTTAAACGGGAATCATCACAGTAGCCTACAAGACCACACAGACCAAGTCTGACTGGACATACACACAATACATCACATTAAAACTAGACACGCGTTGATAGATAGATAGACAGATAGGCCTAGATAGATAGATAGATATGTTCCATTATTTGCCTTGCGGAGCCAACCAGTCCTGTGCACGTATGCAAATTAGCCATGTGCGCCAATGTCTATTTGTTTTGAGTGCGACGAATGAGTGCAGATCATGATTTGCAGATCCAGATCAGTGAAACATATTTTAACTAGCCTACTACAGCACGCAGGGTTTTTTGTTCTCGGTTGTAATTAGCCTACATTTTAGGATTTTTTTTACATTGGTGGGAATCACTGTCCTACTTGTTGTCGAAGCACTTTATCCAACAATCAAAACCGTCTCGGCAATATGGCCAAGGTGTATGGGAGAGTTCACTCTTTGATATGGCTGTCTGTAGGGCCTACTAAAAGCATACGGCTCCTTTAAATGCGTCTGCATAATTGAATTGTACGTCATGAGCGACCAAAGCGACCAAAGCGAACAGAAAAATTTGCAGCGAAACTTTGTGAGCGACCAAAGCGTCTTTGGCGCTTTGGTCGCTCCTTGTGTGGACGTACAGTAAGGGTGAAGGCAGCTCTCCGACAGAAGGAAGTGTTAGAAATGGCATGTCCTTTTCTACGAGAGCCTGTGGACGTAGAGGCTGCGATCCTCAGAAGGAATCTCCGTGAGGAACGATTATTAAGACCCCGGTTGGATATACTTTCTTTTCCTGATAATTTTCTTCACGAGCCCTATCGTTTTTCAGCGCAATCTATCATTTATTTAGACCACCTTCTCAGCCCCCATGTTAACTGTCAAACGCACCGGGGGCATGCTTTAAGTTTAAGTTTTGTTTTTTTAACGCAATTAACGCATGTGTAGAATGATCCGCCCCGTGCATCCCACCCGCTCTGTAGGCTACCCGTGCATCCCACCCGCTCTGTAGGCTACTACAGTCACTTTAACGTTGTGGCTTTCCCATGATCAGAGTAGCTGACTAACGACGGACCTATAACTGCTGCAAGTCAAGAAACTCATTTTAAGAATGCAAGGCAGAAAAGACCCTGGTACTGCTTTTAACCAGATGCTGTTCTTCTCTACATGCACATGCTCAGCATAATCGTCTGCATTGTTTACTGAAGTACAACCCTTTGAGTAAACTGTTCAAAAAAATAACTTGTCCCACCACAGCCCGTGTTCTAATAAAGACAATCTACTTATTATGAGGATTTCTTTATTTCCTGAAAGCACAAAAAAGAAAAGTCATTCATATTGGGTATGTTTTTAGAGCAGGGAACAGTATCCCAGTTTGCACCTCTCCCACCTTTAACTTATGTTCCAAAATTTGGATCTCCAAAGCATCCTTTTGCATCTTTTGCCTAAGGTGGTCCATTTCCAAGTCTGCTTTGTGTATTTGCTTTTCTAGATAGATTTTATATAGCTCTTTTACTGGAAGCATCCGCATCAGCTTCGCCACAGGACCGGAGGCTGGCAGCTTCCTCCGCCCCTCTCAGAAAGGTCTAAAGGAGCCGGCACCACGCCGCTTATGAGATAACAAAAAGTGAATGTGTATTTCTCTCGTTGCTTTTTGTCATTATTAAAGAGAGGCCTGATTCTCAGATATGCATGTTGGATGGCTACTGTGTAGGTCTGGGAAGAACCTCAGGCCAAAATCTTGCAAGCGAGCCGCTGGGTGCAGGTGCAACGAGATGGAGCACTGGCTGAGTCATTCCCTGCAGGGCTGGAGCTACAGATATGCATATGCGTCCTTTGAGACCCCCTTTGATATATAAGAGACCCTAAGGTATAGCTTACTTGAAAATGTTCTCGACTCAGTCACCTATTGCATCACTTCCTTTAGGGCCTCGGCCTCCTAATTGATCATAATGGAATGACCGCTCACAAATATTTATTTAATAAATTGTTTCAAATAACCCTGCCTCGTTAAATCAATAAGTTTGGTGTTTTGCTTTCAAAAATAGGTTATAGAAGAAGTCTAAACTGCAGAAAATAAAAACATCCAAGGTTCTGTCATGTTAAAATTGTACCGGGGGCGAAAATTGTACCAGCCTACGTCATCCATAGTAATCCATTCCAAACCTGCCTGGCAATGGGCGATCGCGTCGAATGACGTGGGAAGGTTCTTGTACATTCTCAAACTCATTCATTGAGCGCGACAAGACAGATAACACTTATTTTACAAATTACATTTATTAGCGTTCCTAACTTTATATTTGTATTGTATTGCAATGTATTCATCTATTTCCCTACACAGTAATAGCTAAATGTTATGGGGATAGCGTGAATAATAATAATACAAAAAACATTTACCAGTTAGTAAATGCCTGCTCACCTATCTACCAGAGTCGTGGACTCGAGTCAGACTCGAGTCATGATTTTGATGACTTCAGACTCGACTTGACAAAACGACGCATGACTTGCTACTCGACTTAGACTTGACTGCTATTGACTTGGGACTTGACTCAGACTTTGCCTCTTTGACTTGTAATGACTCGACATGTCTGAAGTAAAAAAAAAATATTGTTAGATATCAGCTGCTTTCACACCACCGCGCGGCTACTCGCCGCCTCCGCTTTCCCCGTGTTAAACTTTCGGCGGCAGTAGCAGCCGCTTTTGAAAACGCCTGGCCCTTTCACACCGCTGCGCTGAACCCGGCAGCGAGCTGGTTATCAGGGAGGTTGCCGCGCAGCGGTGTGAAAGCACTGTCAGACATGCAATGCGTGGAATGAAGTCTGCGAAACTAATCACACACTGAGCAGGACTATGATTGTCCTAATTTCCCGTTCGATGTAGATCCTATGAACTGTAATGCTGCCAAACACTTTGCTCCCTGGTCAAAAAAACAGAAACTATCGCGACCATTTTTACGGTCATATTTATTTCGTTGTAGTGCTAGACAGGTAGCCTAAATAAATAGCTTGCAGGCAAATATCTTGATTATGTGACCAATGCTATGGTTATTTATTTGATCTAGACAAATAACTGGGATAAGGCTACTCATCCATTCACACCGCAAAAAGCTCTGCTGAATAACATGTTACTTGGTTCTATTTGATAGATATGATTGGGGTTTAACTTAGAGCAGCCGCAGTAGCTCGCAATTGGTCCACTGAGCTCCGTCGGTACTTTTAAAGGTCCCATGACATGCTATTTTATGTATTCTTTAATATAGGTATTAGAGGGCAACTAACACAGTATGCAAAGACGTTCCCGAAATTCAGCCGTGGTGCAGAGTTACAGCCACTCCGAGCCAGTCGCACATTGAGCTTCCCCCAAATGCGCTGTTTTGGTGTCTGTAGCTATAATGTAAATGAGGAGGAGCAAGGCGGGTCAAGGAGGAGGGTGGGGGGGGTGAACCTGAGCAGCAGTCACGGTACCATGCGCTCTGTTTACAGTGGATGTATCGCAATGGCGAGGCGCACACAGCCATTAGCCGTGTTCTGTAAATATTCTCGAACACACGGGAGTCCTGGAGCTCTATATCTAAATATTATCATATAGCCTACATAGATATCTATATCATATAATATATTAGCCTGACGATGTCATACTCATAATTCTAGTCAGAATATGAGTCTGAGACCGAACCATTGGGCTGTGATTATAGGGCGGAACCAGGAAGGAAAATGCCTCTTCGCTCAATTGGATAGACCTAAAACCAATCAGAGCAACGTAGTATGTGACGTATGTTGTGCGACGCACAGCTATTCTCAAACTAACTCAACTGAGCGCACGTTCGAAGAAGTAGAAAAAGAAGATGGACATAAACGATTTATGCCGGTTTTGTAAAAATAATTTAAGGATACACGTACAAATTGACGTGACGTGGTTGATTACGTTAATGTGTATCATCTGTCCATCAACGTATAAAGCCCGCCCTTACAATTTGATTGGTCAGATCACTTTTTCGAGGCCTTGAATACCTCCCAACTAGCTCAATTCCAGACTGAATCTCCCAGACCAAAAATTTTGTGGGCGGAGTTCAGGCTGGTATCCAGGCTTATAGTATCACGGCCAAAATCTGTGTGAGCCGATTATGAATCTCAAACGAACGCGTTGGGTTCTCCGACGTTCCTGGTTCTTCAACGTCCACATCAATGTGAAGTAGACTGAACCGCGACAAGGAGGAGAAAGGGATTGTTGCCGGGCAGCGCTTAGGCACCTCCGCCTCCGGGGCGGTGGTCCCTCAGCGGGGCTCAAGCGGGAGACATTTGCCGCCAACAATCCCTTTCTCCTCCATGTCGTGGTTCATGTTCTTGAGGGAGGCAAAGCCAAAGTTCCTTCCCCCCAATTCATTCTCAACCTTGGCTGCGATAACCCCCACTACGAGTCTCGTTGTAGAAATACCAGAGACGAGAGTCCGAACACCAAAAGCAGAACGGTTATCCAAATAACGGTTATCCAAGGAAGTGTACAACACTTGCGTTACAGTTCTGGAGCTCTATATCTAAATAATATCATATGATATAATAGGCTACATAGATATCTATATCATATGGTACATATTATCACGGCCAAAAGCTGTGTGAGCCTCCAGACGATATTATGAATCACATACGTCTCTGATTCTTCCACTTTCACATCAATCTGAAGTAGACTGAACCGCGTTCTGCCTGCTGCCGGCTGCCCGCTGCCGGGCGGTGGTGCTTCGCGGCGGTGGTGCCTCGCGGCAACCGGCGGCATGTCGCAGTTCATGTAGGGAGTCAAAGCCAAAGTTCCTTTTCCCCAATTCCTTCTCAACCATGGCTGAGATAACCCCCACTACAGTCTCGTTGTGGAAATATAAGAGACGTCAAAGAACTGACAAGAAACACTTGCTTTACAGTGTGTGTATTCACACACACACACACACACACACACACACACACACACACACACACACACACACACACACACACACACACACACACACACACACACACACACACACACACACACACACACACACACACGTGGCGCTCGCACGGCCGTGTCTCATTGGCGGCCCAAATTCTCTGGGCGGGACAGGCAGAGTAAGGGGAGGAGCTTAGATGCTATGTGACGACATATGAAACCACATTCCAAATCAGCGAGCTTGAGCCTCCGTTTTTTCAAAGGCGAGCAGAACGCCTACACTGGAAAAAGTATTTCATTGAACCAATTAAAAAAATGTTAGGTAATGGTTCACATCTATATTACATAACTAGTCTTGAGCCAATGACAAATATATAGCTTGCCTCAAACAATATTTCCTATGTTTATAAAAACAAAATAATACAACTTGGCACCAAGTATAATTCTATTCTTTGAATGAAGTTAATACATTTAAATCGTATGTTAAATCCTAAACAAAAAAATATTGATTCACTCCAACAATTGTTTCTCATTTAAGAAATATCTATCAGAAATAATTTGTTTTATCCAATTTAAAAGATAAAAATCGAATCAAACAATTGTTTCTCATTTGAGAAATATCTATCAGAAATAATTTGTTTTATCCAATCAAAAAGATTAAAATTTAATCAAACAATTGTTTCTCATTTAAAAATGAACATTTTTAAACATAACATCTTTTTGTAAACAATATATATTAACAATCTAAATGGCAGAGTTAGGCCTACTCCAGACCTCCCTCCAGACACAGAGAGGCTGTGCTAGCTCACAGAACCAGTGAGTCATCGTCACTCTGGTCAAGGCTCTCTACTGCAGGTTCAGCTGTAGGTGCTACCTTGAATGAATAAGCAGCTGATGTTCCAAAAAGCTTCAAAACATGATCAGGCAGCTGGTGCTCAAAGCAAGCATCACCTGACAGCTTTAATCCATATCGGATGTATAGGATGGAGTTTAAGGTCTGCAAGGACATCCGGTTCCTGAGTTTGCTTTTTACCACGAGGACTGAGCTGCCTGTAAGTGCGTAGAGACGGGGGAGGGGCCGCGCAGGCACCCGGTGCTCGTTGTGAAGAGGTAATAGCGATAGTGCTTTCACCTCAAAAAGTCGCCAAAAGTCACCTATAGCAGCTGAAAAAGGAGCTAGATTTGTCGCTTTTCGCTGTTTTGAAAAAAAGTCGCCAAAAGGGTCTGAAAAGTAGCTAAATATAGCGACAAAATCGCTAAGTTGGCAACACTGCGGTTTGGTCCAGTAGTCGTAAGCGTCTTTGCATTTAATGCGTGTACGTAACCTTGAAATTGTACATTTGTCCAAACAAATATTTCTAAATGTAGCTCTTAATCAAATATAACAGTGTTTTAGGAAGAAAACAAAAAAATATTATTTGGATTGAATGACAAAATTATTAATCAGTTGAATACACAACCTTAAAATTTTAAATTTTTCAAAATGGATATTTCTTAATTGAGCTCCTAATTAAAAATATCTAAAACAAAAAATGTTTATTTGAATTGAATTACAAAATAATAATCAGATGAAGTACCGGTACGGCTTAAAAACCTTTTTCCAGTGTAATGCGCGTTTTACACCGAACGCAAGTTTTAGCCACTGGGGGACCATAGGCAGGCTAGGGGAACTCATATTTATGTTAGAAAACCTCATAAAGTGAGATTTTCATGCCATGGCACCTTTTGACAAGTCTGAATTCCCAACTGACTTCCCAACAAGACAATCACAGCTCACAATTATCCATTAACTTTATATTATGGCTATATAATATATTGCATATTATGGTATATCATTTTTATTATTATAGCATGGTTTGTTTTGTCCTTACAGATTAGTAACAATTTATTAGAGACCCTAGGATATCAATATAATTGTTCAAATAAATTGTAAACAATAAAAAGGTCAGAGACAACTTTTACACTATTCTCATGCTAATGTTACGGGTCCCAGGATTGGGTGCCACGGCAATAATAAAGAAATCTGTAATATGCAGAAAATGGTAAGAAGCAATGAAGACACGACTGCTCAGTTCGTCATCCAAGTTGTGTCTCTATTCAAATTCACAAATAAAATACAAACATTTCTCTGAGTGTCTCTTGTTCAGTCTTCAACTGTTTAAGTAAATCACATACTAACCACATCGTACATCCTATTCTAATTCACATTCATCTCATTCATATCTCATGTACATTCAATATTCTCCATTAGTCCACTTACCTCTACTTGAGCAACATACTCATTTACATTCACCTGTTTCAGTGAGTTAAGGCATCAATAATAATATAGTGCAATAAACAGCTTAATCCACTGTGTAGTTGGCAACATGTAGTTGGCAATTATTCTAGATTCACACACACTTAAATAAAACAAAAGTATTAGGCCTACTCAGAGAAAGCTAAATGTTTTCAATACAATGTAAACCAAGTTGTGACGGTGCCATTCCGTAATTCCTACGCCTCATTGTTCCGACGTCTCAATGGTCCGAAATATTTTCCCATTAGATCGACATGCCACTATGCCGACGGTTCAATGTTACGAAAACGGAACCCATTGTTCCAAAGAGCTGTTTGTCCGATAAGTCAAACAAGAGGCGCATTAGGCCGACGGTTCTATATGCCGAATAGGCCTACCTCTCTCTCTCTCTCTCTCTCTCTCTCTCTCTCTCTCTCTCTCTCTCTCTCTCTCTCTCTCTCTCTCTCTCTCTCTCTCTCTCTCTCTCTCTCTCTCTCTCTTATAAATGTAGATGCTATGGCAATTCCTGATTAATTATTTTTAGGTTTGGGTCCCGGGAGACCCCAAATGTCTCTTTTTGCTCTCGAAGAGAAAAGGTTTGGAACCCCTGTAGAAGGAAAAGAACAAAGACTCTGAAAACAATATTTACTATCATCGCCATGACGCATGCCTTTTACCTAAAAGAGAATTAAAGATTAATACAATGACCTGTGTTGACTTTAAGCCTTTTTATTTGAATATTGCCCATTGTATATTCTAAAATATTATACAAATATACCAGCGTCGTACTAGGCTGATTTACTTAGACCTTCATTCATTGAGGCGGAATTTATCACAAGAAAGAGGTAAAAACTCCAAGGTGCTTCTTGGTGGGGAACTGGAGCATTTCTTGTAAATGGTGTGACTTCAAATAATGACATAGCCACCCCCCCTCCTGGGTGTAGCCCACCCAGCTCAGCTTTAAGAGGCGCAGGTAGAGAGACGGAGCTCACATCTTCCTGCTCTCAGGAGACGCAGCGGACAGCCAAGGTAGGACAGAAACAATCTCTGCTCGGTTATATTGATTGAGTCACCCGATACAAAAAGGTTGTTGCGGTGCTGATTTTTCTTTGCACCCATTTGGAACGTTATCGAATGGACGTAATCAGTGGTTATCAGCCCCAAAACTAGCATAAGAAATGTGGACCGTAAATGTTGTGGATTTCACTTCATGTTTCATTGTGATTTATTTTATAACCAGTGTGATATTTAACACTGAGCATTTCATTAGGTCTACCCAGAGCTGGTCTTATCTCTGTGTTGAAGGCTGAACCTGGACCTGGGCCAGACCGATACAACCAGGTGCGTTCACTTCCTTTTTTTACGGTCCTAATGGCTTGTGTGGCTTCGAGTGTGGCACTTGCCTTCCTTTCACTTTGTATTGAACCCAGGGGCGATTCTAGGTTCTGACTTTTGGGGGGGCTCAACCCCAGGAAGCCACAGGGGTATATGAAGTATATTAAGTCCTGTCCAAGATTTTTTTATTCCACAACCTTTATTTTATTAGTTACTATGCTGTTGTATGTCTAAGCCAAAAGCTGTCAGTGTCAGCTAAATAATGCAGTTAGTGATTAAAGGAAAAAAGACTGTTTGGATGAAGGAATAATCAATGGATTTGAACTGTAATAACAAATTTGAGGTGTATTAAATTTCCTTTGTGTACGTTTCACTCAAAAATGACCATATTTCCCCCCTTTTTTTATTGACACTTACTGAAACACATTGGTACAACATGTACTAGATTAATAATATGAGAAACAACACTATTTCGGGAGCAATAAACTACGCTGTCTCACTTTCAGCGACCCATACATTTTTATAAAACCTCTGATGCAAAAAAATCTTGTTCTGATGCAAAAAAAAAAAGGGTGCTCATTTTCAGTTAAAACAAAACCGTTGGGATTATTTTATCAGCTGTGGGCGTTTTCATAACAACGTGAGCTAATCAACAAGTACAACATGTTCTAGACCAGTGGTTCCCAATTATTTTCTGTCATTCCCACCCTAGGAGAGAGATATTTTTCCGCACCCTCCCTGAATTGAAATAGCCTACTATTGAGAACCTGCTCATTTTTATTGATTTAGATTAATAAAATTAGCGGAGATAACATCTGCAACATCTTAAAACAATTTCCAAGTTCAGTTTATTAACTGAATTTGTAACATTTAAACAAGACTGCTAAGTCTGTGTGAATCTCAAAACAGAGAAACAAGAGCAAATGATTCACTGGGGTATGCATTTAATTAAAAATATTTTTAAACAATAAACATTGGTCCCTTGTCAGCTTCATCAGCTTGTTCCCTTTCGAAAAAAATAATATATGTTCATCTTTCAAGCATGAAAAAAGACACCAAGTCCCTCTGTCTTGACTTCGTACGATCAAACTTCTTGTAAAACCACTGACCCTTGGTATTATGTTTATTCAAAATAAAATAATTAACTTATTAAAATAGATAAATAAGACACTAAGTCCCGTCTGCCACCCCCCCCCCCCCCGACACTTTTTATAAGCTGAGGGCGTTTTCATGAGCCTCATAGTATTAGAACAAGTAATGTTGTACTTGTTGATTAGCTCAAGTTGTTATGGCAATGAATATGCCCTCTGCTGATAAAATAATGCCAGCGTTTTTTTTCAACTGAAAATTAGCACCCATGTCAACTTTTTCTGCTCCTTGCACCTTATCATGCTTATCATGCTACGCAGCAGTACAAGCCTCTGCCGACTAAACCATGAAGCAATTCAAGAGGAGGGATAGATAGAATCGCCTTGTGGTCAACTGTCATTTAATACATCTGACAGATTATGTCAAGGTTTTAAAATGAATATTATTATTATTACCTGGTCATGTTATTACATAGCTGGAAATCGTGGATTTTCTGATAAAGACTAGCTAGCCTTTTTGACAGACAAAACAGCAGAAACTATGTTAAGTTTGCTCGTACTGCCTTTTTGGTTTTGTCAAACAGGAGACGCCCACCCACCAATCAGAGGGTAGAGATTCCTGCAGGGAGGTTGCGCTCGATTTCACTAGCCCAGTTGTGCCTGTTCATTAGTGTACAGGATCCATTCTCTCATTGCTTGTGTAAAAAAAAAGCTAGAATATTAGATTTGAGGACGAAATGATAGGGTGGGCCAAGTCAAGTTTTGGGTGGGCTTGAGCCCACCCAAAAAAGGTCTAGCTTCGCCACTGATTGAACCGTCTGACAAAAGTTGAAATTCGCTAAACTTTTTGCAAATTAGCGTCCTGCAGCACGCAATATTTTTTTTTTAGCTAAATTGGATGAAATAAAAAAATAGAAAAACGGAAATGCTCTCTCGTCTGCCAGGGAAGCCAAACCCCTCCCCTTCCTGAATGATCGGTGGCTGTGTGTGTGTGTGTGTGTGTGTGTGTGTGTGTGTGTGTGTGTGTGTGTGTGTGTGTGTGTGTGTGTGTGTGTGTGTGTGTGTGTTTGTGTGTGTTTGTGTGTGGGGGGTGGATCTACGGTAGGGCCTGGTTGGTACAGGCCCACCCAGATTGACAGTGGGCCCACCCAATCAGATTCATGGAAAAAAAAAAAAAATTATATATATCTTTTTTTCTTTAATGTTTAATTGTCTTTTCTCAACCAATATATATTTTTTTCTTGGATACATTTATAATTAAAAATATTTACAGTAGCTACCAAAAACTAATAATATTCAGAAACCCCTCTCGTACTCATTAGTTCTGTCCAGTGAGGTCTTTACGCAACATCCTGGTTGACGCAGACAGCGAATGGCTGTTTCGTGCACCATCAGATAGCAGCCTCATCTAGCAATGGCTAAACAGCTCTCTTTGAGTCACTTATGATGACATAATCAACTTTTTCAACTCGAAACCTACGAGACTCCGCCTTGTGTAGAAGCTCCGGCAAGACTGGGTTTTTGTATGCGCCCGCCATGGCATTATTGTTGTTTCTGAAGGTTTTTTTCTGAATATTAATTCATTCGATTCGTTTGATCCATTTATATTCATGTAGGCCTATGGGCAGTGGTGGTTAGAGTACTGAAAATCTATACTCAAGTAAAAATAAACTTACTTCCTTCAAAATCTACTTCAGTAAAAGTAAATATTCCAATTGGAAAACCTACTTGAGTAAGAGTAAAAAAGTACTTTGTTTTAAAGTTACTCAAATGACAAGTTACTTTACATTTTTGTATTGGAGTGCTTGGATCAGTGAAAAAGACATAACGTGTTAGAATCAGTAGCGTGCGGTGCCCCTTACTTTTGGTGGGGCAGAAACTACTGGCGTATCACCACACCCACAATTTATATATATTTTTAACATGTATATTTTGAGCTACATTAAAACATGTTAACTAAACTAATTGTGAGTAAGAATTAAAAATAAACCAATAGCCTAATGTTACTGCACGCTGTTGAAGTGCCATCCGCAACACTCGTCATATGATGTCCCTTATAGTTATTTCTTCCATATTTTATTTTAACAACAGGCTTAACAGGCAGTGCATTGCAAATAGATGAAAAGTAGAAATACAAGTCATCAATCAAGCAGACCTTCGATTTGGAACTTGGCCCGACGATGTGTGCAAATCTCTCAGTAACAACACTTTGGAAATCAGATATTTCTCAATAACAGCTGTTTAAATCAGGTATGAAATCAGGTATGCAATTTGAATACCTGCTGAAATAAATAAATAAATAGGCTTAAATGCCGAAAGATACAGGCGGAGTAATTCGATTTTAAACAACAACAGTCCTAGAATATGACCATGGGGCAGACTACTTTACGACCATAGGGGCGTCTTATAGCGCTGATTGCAATTCTTATTGCAGCCTGCAGGGTTATGCGAGAAACATAGGAGGGACGCGGTCGTTGAGCTCCGCCGCCCCACATTGCATGACACGTTAAACTCAACTAGAATCGCCACCATCAATTTGATATCAACAGACCAAAAATAGTCGGAAAGCCTACAGAAACTACTGATAGTTAATGTGACAATCACATTATTAAAAATAAACTTGGAGCAATGATTTACTGATGAACATTTTTTTTTGGGAGCATGCTTTTTGCCGCCGCCCCACCTGCCCATATGGACGGCACGCGGCTGGTTATAATGCGTGAGTGAGTGAGGGAGAGAAAGAGATGCACTCCTAAAACATTTCTTCACAAGTTGTACAACAAAAGCAATATGTACAACAACAAATTTAATTAAATTTCAAGCAAATTTGCATTAAGCTCTGTGCATGTGACAAAAGGCAAGAGCTTTGTAGGAACACAACCAATTAATCACAAATGAGACTGACTTGGTTGGCTGATTGGGCAATCAGATTTATCCAGCCTACGCACATAGCATGCACGCACACTCACAGAGCCAGACACGACAATGACGAACAAGTTTGTGAGTGGTCTGCAGAATACAGTGTAACATCATTTCTTTAGAATTATATAAACTATACGTCGTGGACCGTAACTCCGCACCCCCTGGCGAAAATCAACTCCTCAGTCCCAACATAACGGTCGACTCGTCTCCTCGGCTATGGAATCGCAACTTTGTTGCAACCTAAGGAAAGCGCGTCGCTAACGTGTACGCTTGTATTACAGTCAACGAAGATAATGTTTTCATCAAAATACTAATTTTAATGAAGGCACAATGGAAAATGGAATTGAGTAAAGAGTAGAATTCTAAATCAAATATTTACTCGAGGAAGAGTAAAATTACAGACTTAAAAAAGGAACGTGAAAAGTACTCGTTACCCGAAAAATTTACCTTTTTTACTCATTTGCGTTACTTGTAATGCGTTACTACCCACCACTGCCTATGGGTTGTAGTCACCATATAATGTTAGCTATGCAGTGTTGGATTTGTGTTTTTATTTTGTTATTATCCTACATCTGCCTATGTGATATTACATGAGTATAAGGCATATTAAAATACTACAGATTTGCAAGTTCTCTCCACTTAATAATTGTATATAGGCAGGCTATATAAGACTCCGCCTTGTGTTTTTTATTAGAAACACTTGATGCCAGAACCTATTGTCTGTTGATACTTATTAACAGTAACTATTAGGGCTGTAACGATACGCGTACCAAACCGAAAATCGCGATACTCAAAGCCACGAACCTGTCTCACGGTGTGAGAAGGCAGAAGCGCGATATGCCCTTTCTAACTCTTCGGTTAAATTGTCCGATTGAAATTTGCTAATAATTTGTCTAAGTAATAGTCTGCTGACAGCGCCCCCTCCTATCGATGCCGTAAATATGTGACGAGATGCCCTCTCTGTGATCACAGCTCTCCGTGGCTACGGAGGACTGCATTTCTCCACAGCCGTCGAAGTCCTCATATGCGATATGAACGACATTTATCCAGAGTGGGCCAAGCGCGAAAAAAATTGCCTGTGTGATCCTGTCTCTATTGTTTTGTGTGATTTGACTGGCAGTTTGTCTGCTTATAGGTCGGAATGAAGCGGCCACCGATTATTGACAGGATGGGTACTTTATTCTACCGGACTCGTTCGCTTCTTCACTAGACACACGCGCTACCGCTCGCTCTCCTCGCTCATCCACTCACTCGCTGACGTCACTCACACACGCATACACACACTGCCATTCTCCCGCACACACATATGCTACTCGTAACACTATGCCTCGTTATTGCGACGTTCATGTTTTTCCTCATCTATTGAAAGTTAGGCTATTAAACATGTTGCATTCTATACGGCCTGATTATGTCATTATTTAAGCTACATACTATGAACTGTTATTGTATTGCTATGACCTAAAATGAATGAAGTATCTAATCCTGTACTCTCAACATACGTTGCTAGGAACAAGGGCGTCAGTTTGTTTTTAGAAGTGGTGGGGACAATAACCATAAGCTTGAGTGTGGTCTGAAAATAGCAGGGTACCCTTATGTAAGCTATTCATCCAGTCAACGCTGCATTACAATATGCTCTACAGTGTATTGTCAGGTGTTGAAATTATTCGAGTATTCGAATACTGGTTCGGAAAATTTGAAGCTTAAATCAGTATTCGGAGCTTCGTTATTTTTTTTTTTTCCACGTACGTGACTTTACCAGAGCGAGGGAGGCAAACTATAAGCGTCAGCGACACCAAGCAGAGAAGCGAGAGAGGTGGAGGAAGAATAGATATCTTGTTTCCCTTTACTTTATAACAAAACATTAGCGGGATCTCTGGAGGAAAAGTAATACTTAAAACCTTAGCTTAGTTGTTTGTTTACGTTCGCTGTACAGCGCCGCACCAATCAACTGTGACTGGCTTGCTGCAGAGCGTGAGCGTCTTGGGAATACCCGGTCAATATAATGGATATAATATGGACACATGAGACAATCAATATTCGGTATTTGTTATGGATTTATTGTACAAATTCCCTGAAAAGATGCACGTTCCAGGATTAATTGAAAAGCTCCCGTAAGGGCTGAGATGGCAGAGAGCAGCTGATTTGGAACGGAGCAACAGCTGTTCGCTTTCACGGGGAAAAACGAAGGAACTTCAACCTACTTAGCCTAGGTTGACCAGACGTCCCCGATTTCCGGGGACAGTCCCTGTCTGTCCCCGGTCAAAGCTGTCCCCGGAAATGTCCCAGATTTTGACACTGAATGGGGGAAAAATGCGCGCAGACTCAAATACCAGTTATTACGGTAGTCATTTAACGCATCAACAGAGAAGACGTCGTATGACGTACAGACGTTATCAGGACGTACGACCAGACGCAGAAGCGTCAACAACAACAATCTAGAGGCGGCAAAAAGGAAAAAGAGAAGATCAGCGGTCATAAATGGTATGTTGTGTATGAACTTATTTATTTTGTGTGAATTGGCAGTAGACTTGACTGTGTGTGTGTGTGTGCGTGTGTGTGAGAAGTGATGTAACGTTAAAATAAGTATGATTGTTTATCTGAACTGAAGACCTAACGTAACGTTATAAAAGTCAGTGAACGTTAACATTATGACAATGTTTTTATATCTCATTCATTAGTCATTAGTGAAGCTGTAATTTTAACGTTAGCATTAGATTACCAGGTGATGACATTGTATGTGCCTCTGTTTTGGAAGAGGGGGAGGTGGAAGACTGCTTTGGTAGCATATGATTTTCCTGTAGGCATAGGGACCTGAGACTGTTAAAATAATAATAATGATGATATTATTAATTAATAATTAATTAATTAATAATAAGTCAATGGTTGATAGTTGTGTGTTAGGCTGCTGTTTTTTGTGTCGGGCTGTGTGGGTAACCAATGACTAGTAGTTATAAATGCAGACCATTTGATTAGCTGATGCCCTGAGTCACTGATTTTAATGTCAGTAGCCTATTACTATTGGCTCTGTTCTTGTGTTCTCATGTTCTCTGCTCTTATTCTACCCAGGCTCCTGAGGCGGAGGTGGATGAATGAGGGGATCACAGTAATGTCACCCATTTTTTTGATTGCCACCTTTTGTGTCATAAATATCAGTTCAGTATTCAGTTGTCAGTAGAAACTTTTGACCAAAAAATCCATCCTAACTCAAGCTAACAAGACAATATTTTTAAACAAAACAATATTTTTGTCTTCCTCAGTGGATGGATGGTTGGTGATGTCACCCATTTGTTCTTTGTTTGATTGCAACCTTTTGTGTACAGCCTTCTTACTAGAGATGTATTTTCTAGTTGTGACTTTTTTGTACTATTTGGGCCAGGCCCACAGTTTCCAGTGGCACACATTATGTGATCCACTTGCATCTTTTTATATGTTTTGACTTGGTAATTATTATTAATTACATCATGATGATATTTACTAGCTACTGGTCTGGCAGCTGTCTTTGCACATGACACTTAACTTTGGAAGAGAGATGTTTTTTCTCATGTATTATTCTATATTCTATAATTTGTCGTTCATTTGTCGTGCACAAACGAAGCACAAAGGAATGAGACCGATTTGGACCGATTCTGACATTATTGGGGTGCTGAGTGAAAAAAATGAAACCTTAATAACTTAGAATTTGAAAGTGCACAAATGTTCATTTGTCGTGCACAAACGTGCACAAACGATGCACAAACGAATGAGACAAATTTGAACCAATTCTGACATTATTGGGGTGCTGAGTGAAAAAAATGAAACCTTAATAACTTGAAATTTGAAAGAGCACAAATGATTATTTGTCGTGCACAAACGTGCACAAACGATGCACAAATGATTGAGACACATTTGAACCGATTCGGACAATATTGGGGTGCTGAGTGACGTCATATGTTTACAAAATGTAATGTTTGATATCTCAAAAACGGTATGAGCACAAATTTTCATTTGTCGTGCACAAACGTGCACAAACGAAGCACAAACGATCTGAAATAGTTGTACATGTTTTTTTTACACATGGGGTGCCAACTTCACGCAGGTGTATTACAAGCCTGAAAAATGGCATTCGGGCCAGCCCCATGAAGATCCTATTCGAACAATAAAAGTTGAAAACCACAGTTTGTGTTTTGGCTTGTTTTGCAAAACGGCGTTGGAAACACCAGGGTATTGGCTCGGGATATGTAGGCCTAATACTAATGCACACAGGACAAAGAACAGTGTTGGCAAGTTAACACTTATCTTGACATCAACAAAGTTTACCAGACAAACAATGCCAGACTGTAAAGGGAGTACGAAATGAAACGAGGTACTGAGCATCAGCCTTTTGAAGACGAGCAAGGGCTGCTGGTAGCATATGTTATGCTGCATTAAAAAAAGAAGAAAAATACAAGCACCCAGAGGAGAATTGCATCTGCCAAATCCTGAGCACCAGTAAACACTTGCGAAGGACCAATGTAGACTTCACTCGTTACAACATCATAAGAAAATTGTCCGCAAATAAAATCCCCTTCAGTTTAGGATAATCACACAGGTTATGCAAGAACATATTTATGTCAGGATAGGCCTACCAGGCTCCAAGTCGTCACATATCTCAATCAGACAAAACCAACTATAACCACATTGGCATAGCAATCGCACCGTGTGTAGCTGCTACTAGCTGCAATCTATACAATGCATACTAACTGGAGCACCAACCAGAATCAGATCACAATCGCTTGGGACCGTGGGAAACCTTTGGCCAGGTCATCACGATTCACGAGCAAAGAGAACCAGCAGCAAAGTTTACTAAACCAATTTCTTACCTTATGTGGCCCTCCACATGCAGGCTAGATGACGTATCCATATCGATATCCAGTGTCACAAACATGCTTTTTATAGGAAGCAAAAGGACCGGCTATTTTCTGAATAAAAATGTCAATTTTGGCTGTCTGTCTTGAAACTTCTCTAGTGCGTTCACACCAAACGCAACGGGACGACAAGATCCCATACAAAGTGAACGTATAGACGCGTATCGGGCAAATTTTTGTTTTGTCTTTTTGATTTGTCGCGCCACACTTTCGCCATGCATAGGCGAGCGGGTTCACGAGGATTTGTGGCGCGACAAATTTCAACTTTGACACGAATTTCACGTGGTGACAGCCAATCAGCGTTCAACAGCGTGGTCACTGAGTGACATGTGTAACGTAACAGCCAATCAGCGTTCAACCGTCAAACTCAGTGCAGTGCAGTCCGGGGTGTACTGCAGCATGGAGGAGAAAGTAATTGTTGCCGTTTGCGACTCTCGGAGCTCTATATATAATAGTATATAATATAATATAATGTATATATCACGGCCAAAAGCTCTGTGTGCCTCCGGATGGCCGTAGCGCGGGGAGCTAATATAGTGGCGAAGTCACGCCCTTTCCGGTAGAGCTCATGGGACCTATAAGATCGAAAAATATGAATGGGTGTCAATGGAGATAAAATAATAATTTTCTGGTCCCAGTATTTATATGCCCTGGATTACACATATGTTGTTTGTGGATTTAAATGATAATTTTTCATGCAAAGAAAACTAAAAACTTTCGTGAAGAAGTTTGATAATTTTAGGTTTTATGTGAGGCCGCTTTGTGAACTACAGCTCTTCGCTGCTCTCGACGCATATGATATACGCCACCACACCCGCACTTGGAACTCGGCACAGAGATGGCGATCTCTCTGCCCCACTTCACCGCTTTTTCCATGGGGAGGATAAAAGCATCGAAAGAGGTGAAAACCACTATAAGTCGGGGCATGTGCAGAGTTTCAGTTAGGCCGATGGGAAGATTGTCGGTCTTCTCCACGTGAGCGTGACGTCACATACGAGCCGTGTAGTCTTTCTCGTTGTGTTTCCTCTACAGCCTTTATCTGAACAATTGCACAACAAACGGTCAAACTCTTTGCATGAAAAATTATCCTTTAAATCCACAAACAAGATATGTGTAATCCAGGGCATATAAAGACTGGGACCAGAAAATAATAATTTTCTCCCATTGATACCCATTCATATTTTTCGATCTCATAGGTCCCATGAGCTCTACCGGAAGGGGCGTGACTTCGCCACTCTATAGGGATTGGGCTTCTCGGGAGTCGGGGTTTGTTTACCGGCGTTGCTATGGGTTCCGGTCTTGTGTGTATAACAAATTCCGTTAATTAAAACAGAAACTCGTCACATTCTGTTGTTATTCTTTTTATCGGGAAATCAATGTTAAACGCCAATAGGCTAAAGAGACACAACAGAAACACATACACCGCAATCATATAATACATATATTGTCTGTTTTCGATGTCATGCGTGTGTGGTTATTTATACAACAAATTAACAAACAATAATGATCCGTGATCAAGTCCAAAGTGAACCAGAGTCTCGCACGGCCGCAGTGTCGGCCTGTTTCCGCGATTGTCTTTACAATGTATCCAACAAAACAGTCTCTGATCGTAATCCAAATCAAAAACAGCAATCCATTGCGCAGAAAAAAAACAGGAACAAAATTACCGCTTCGCTCACCAGATCCCGAGCTGAGTAAATCCTTCCCAATTCTGGTAGGCTACTCCTATATATGTCTCACTTTGTGGATCGGTCCAGAGAAAAGCAGTTGGTGGAAAGTATTAAATAAACAAAATACATATAAACAAAAGATCGCTATAACAACTGGCATTTGCTGTCTAAGTCGTATTGATATATCTAACTTAGCTTGCCGCCACTTCCTCATTCAAACTCCCCCCGTGAGAAAAAACACACACCCCCGTTTTGTGCGTTCACCCCCCTCTACAACCCAGGTGCGTACCTATTTAAAGGGATAGGCCTACACATAAGGAGGCTAAGTGATCGCTAAAAATGCTGTCCCATACATATTTTAGTCAGTGGGATAATATACCGTAAACATAGCATATGGCCAGACAATGTATTATTTCCAGCTCTCATATGTCAACTGCCTATGAGCCTATATGGCTCTTTTCCAGCCTCTATGTTTGATAACAGACACTGATTATTATGTGAACATCACATGTGTTCCAACGATTATTAGGTAGGCCTATCAAATAAATTATGTATTTGAGCGCGCCTATCGCATGATTTTAGACTCGACGATTTCGGTTGAATATGTGGGGATTTTTTCAGTCGCAATTGGTTTGCACATTTTTAAAACTGGTGGGGACAAAATTCGTATTTCAAATAGTGGGGGGGACATGTCCCCCCCGTAATCGACGCCTATGCATCGGAGGGTTCACTTTCGTGATGGGCAAATGGAGCTTTAGTGAAGCACTGAACCACTTAAATAGCCTGGTCCTACCCGACCATCGTACTACATTTCATTTGTACAGAAGGTCTGCCCAATTGACAAACGTTTACTCAGTTGGAGGCGGGTGTCTGTTGAAGTTTTAAAATGATTGGATCTGCCAGTGCCACTCTGGATCTGCCATAACCAATCGCATAGCGTTTGGTCGTGATGTATGTCATGCAACGGGACCGGCTCCGTCACCACTAACGGAGCCAGCTGGAAAATCTCACTTTTCCCAAACCCATTGGGGAGAAGCGCCACAACATCATGGTCACCAACAAAACTCAGCAAAGCTTGTTCTTGCTCCGGCTTTAATTGATCGATATTTGGCAGCGATCCCACAACAGAACGAATAGCTTCTCTCGTATCCTTCTCCATTGTCTTCCTGGTCTTCCTCTGACTACAACTGAAACTGGCGCGCGACCTCGACGTCATCGTTCTCAGCCACTCCCTCTGTTCGCTGATTGGACCACCAAAAAATCTGGCTTCAAAGGAACCAAAGCATATGAAGCAGACCCAGTACTGAATTGAAATGAAAATTGAGCGGAAGTAGGAAGGTGGGCGGTGCCAGGCTACCACTTAAGCACATTGTTTCGAAAATGGGTTCATTAATTGAAGCTTCAGTAACAGTGAACTCTCCTGGTGAAGTGCCATGGCTGCAACTAAATTAGCCCGGCTAGAGAGTGGCCATGAGGCTTTAAGACAGTGACATAAATTTGGTGTGTATGTACACACTAAATCCCTCCACATCCCTCCAAATGTTCTCCACATTTGGAGAACACTTGTTCAGAAGGAACAGATAAGGCCGGCGTACATAAAAATTGTTGCGCCAGTTTGAAGAGATGAGGGTACACATTTTTGTGATTGATCCAGTACACCAGTGGCTCCTCGGATATTTCCAGCGGTGGATCGGTCATGTACCGCTGCACCTCCACTGTAGCATCCACTGTGGCATTTCTGGACATTCTTGCTTCAGAAGCATTTCTGTCCAGTGTTTCCCAAAGGTTAATATCTGAAAGAGAAACATGACAGTAATCAGTATTAGACGGTTTCATTTTTTATATCCCTTTTTACTTTTCACAACATTACCTGTAGTTGATTGAATTTCTACATTTGCTGGAGCTGGTTGAGATGATGTGGAGATGGAGGGCTCTTCCTCATGAGTGACAGGTGGTGTGTTTCTTATTAATAATTGTGAACATTGAAAAGTGAGTTGTTTTACTGCTGCTTGTGCATTTGATTGATTGTAAAAAACATTTGCTTTGAATCTAGGATCGAGCAGAGTGCAATGGGTCAGTGCGGTTTGTTTTTTCTCTATACTGTCAAATCTGTTTTGCATCATAGTGATCATGGTCTCCCCCAGTTGTTTGGCTGTGGTGTGACTTGCTTTCCCCATTGAATCAAACAAGTATAGCAGGGGTCACCAACCTTTTGGTACCTGAGAGCTACTTCATGGGCACAGAGTCATACGAAGGGCACCCGGTTCTATACACTCTTCTGAAATAGCAAATTTGCTCAGTTTGCCTTTAGTTATATATTAATATTAATGATTAATGATACTCATCTATTCGAAGACATGTTAATTAATTAAGTCATGTTAATGATTTCTCACAATAATTATCATCAATGACTTAAAAAAGGTGGGAAAGAGTTGTTCAAGAGTTGTTCACATGAGGCGCCTGCGGGCGCCTCATGTGGTCCTTGCGGGCGCCATGGGGCACTGTGTTGGTGACTCCTGAAGTATAGCATGAGCATTTTGATCATTGGGATGATCTTTGACCAAAAGACTCTCTTCTCCTCAGAGAGTTCTACCGTTGCCTGGTAGAAGGGGGCAAGCAATTTCAGGCATGCAGAGATGGTGTCATAGTCCTCAGAGGACAGAGGTCTCACGTCAGTTCTAAGGGTTGCAAGAGCTGCCCTCACTACCTGTCTCTCCTCAAAAAGGCACTGAAGCATGTGAAAAGTGCTATTCCAACAGATGTCCACCTCCTGAATAAACTTACGGACTGGACCCTGCATCTGCTGCTGCACTTCTCTGAGCTTCTCTTTTGCTGTGGTGCTGGTCTTAAAATATGTCACTACCTTCCGTGACCTTGATCTGATGTCTGCCAGGCCAGGAGTTGCATCCAGCCTCTTTTTTACAACTAAATTTAGAGCATGTGCAAAGCAAACCACATGGCGAATATTTAAATTTCTCACAGAGGCAATCATATTGGCTCCAGCATCAGTAACAATGGAGGTGACTTTGCCTTCAATGCCCCATTGCTCCATGAGCGACCTCTTTGCAGCTGAGATGTTATCAGCAGTATGAGACACAGGGAAAGGCAGCACTCCCAAAAGAACTTTGGCCAGCTTTGCAGAGTCATCCACATAATGGCAGGTGACTGCTAGATATGCGTCCATATTAATGGAGGTCCACATATCAGCAGTCAGGCTATCAGCTTCAACACTCTGCATGACAGCCCTGGCCTTGGTCTTCTCCTCCTCATACTTCTGGACCACCATGTTCTTAAGAGCCCGTCTGGATGGCAGAGTGTATGTAGGATCCAGCAAAGCCACAAAGTTCTTAAAACCGTTGTCGTCCACGATGGAAAAAGGCTGCAGGTCTTTTACAATCAAGTTTACAACAGCCTCATCGATCTCTTGCTTGCGGTCCACTAAAACAAATAAATAAAGACACACAAATAATATTAACAAAATAAATTAAAGATTTATGTAAAATTGCAGGCCTATGATTCATGGAATGAAGTAATACATTGCGATAGAGTGTGTCTAATAATAAAACACCTTACCATGACTTGTGTTCCCCTGATTTACAGCAGCTCTATGCTTTGCGGTGAAGTGTCTATTCATGGATGATGTATTTCCATGGTAGTTCAGTTCAGCAGAACATACAAAGCACCGTACCTGCAGAGATATTTTTTTTTATTATTATTTGTAAATAAAAGCATTTAGAGTCTTCAAAGCTATGGCTAAATGGCTACACTAATCATAGGCCTATAATTAGTTAGTTCCATAGATACTTTTTTTCTATAGGCTTACTGATTGTTAAAGTTCTATAACTCTACTTTTCCTACATGAATCTACATATTTAACAGCCAGCGCACCTTATCAGGAGCGATCAGAATAAAGTGTTCCCACATGTCAGAACGACCTCTCTTCCTTGATGCTTCCATAATTATGATACAGCAATACGAATGTAATGACTCATAGTATGAGATCGGCTACTACGAAGCAAACGCAATGTTGTGCATTCAAGTTTTTATGCTTTGAAGGCGCTAGACAATGATATTAATTCAGACTCGAAACGAGGCGGTGCCAGTTCCGCGAACCACTCAAGCAGTTGCTGTTTCGGACGTCATATGTCACGTGATTTTTCTGTAACAAAGCAACCTTCGAAGCAGTGGTTTTATGGTTTGTGTAGTTATGGTATGAAGCACGTATCGGCGCTTCAGTGTCAGACTGCCATCACTAGTTCACTTGCAGCATTGGGCCATAGTGATTCAATGAATATAGGCATCAGTAACAATTGCAATATTAATTTGGCAATTATAAGTGTATAGCTCGTGTAGTTGGGGCCGGCTGCCCATTATCTGCTTTAGTGAGTAGACGTGAATGGGGTGAGGACAATTGTGATTCAGGATTATTTGCTACTGATAAGTCCACAGGCCTACGGTATCCTCCAGGAGGAGCGGTGGCATCGTTAGCCTTCTACTCGATTAACAAAAAACTGAATATTAGAAAATGTAACTACATATTCCAATTTAAATTTGTATGTTTTGAAATTTTAAATTGTACTGATAAGCCTTACACAGACTGTGGATTTCACTTCATATTTCATTGTGATTTATGTTATAACCAGTGTGATATTTAACGCTGAGCATTTCATCAGGTCTAACCGGAGCTGGTCTTATCTCGGTGTTGAACCTGGACCTGGGCCAGACGCGTCAAAGGGGTGGGACAAAAGTTAAGCGTTTTGCAGCGCGCGATCGGACAATCGACCTTCAGTTAGCCCTTACGGACTCGTGGTGAATTTAATTTCCTGTTTTTCATGCACTTCCGTCGACCAAGTGGTAAACTCCCGCCAGCAGCCACTAGGGGGGTGGGGCGTTGCCACGCGTTTGATGGGGCCGAGCCATAAGAGTTTATGTTTGGTGTGTTCTAAATTGTATGTCGTCTTTCTGGACATGTATTACAATCTGGACAATTCTGGACATCTATTAGACGTCCAAACTAGGTTCACTATTTGGACGTCACATTGACGTTCAACATTTCACCATTGAACTGGTTACATTTTTTGGACGTCATTTGGACACCTATGACAGGTGCAGGAACTGTATACATGATCCCACTGCCCAATGCGTCATCGGAGTGACGTCTATTCTGTGTCATTATTGGTTGTCAAATTTCGGTCCACTGAAGGGGTTGTTTTGTAACGCCATGCAAAGTCTTTTTTTAGACTCCTACTGAATGTCTAATGTTGATGTCCGTTGGACCTCGGTGTAAGGGCTATTTATAGTCCAAATGTGACGTCGGGCTGACGTCTCATCAACGTCAAATTTAGACTAATTTTAGACGTCTTTTTTATGCTACTTCTTAATGTTTCAATATGTTTTATGTACCATTCGTTTTCATGTAGCTGTAGCTACACAATACACAACACAAGCAAACTAAGGCCCCGTCCACACGAAGCCGATTTCATGGCGAAACCGCAAAAGTCTTGTACGGTTCGGCCTTCCGTCCACAAGAAGCCGGCGAATCCGCTGACCGAAACCGCAAACTTCTGAAACCACCCTCGGAGGTGGTTTCAAATCTACCCGGTTTCGTTTTGGATTCGTGTGGACGCCTGAAACCGACTGAAACCGTAAACCATGACGTCATCGCCCCGACCCTCGACCCTCTAGCCAATGACTGTTAAGCCCGCGGAGTCTCACCCTTTATGCGCATGCTCGCCTCTTCTTACTATTTATTTTTGTAGCAGAAGCGGCGCCCCTTATGGGCCTGGAATGTGTACTACAGCGTTTCTACAGATCTACCCGGTTTCACTTGACTCCGTCTTTACGGAGATACTCCGAAACCGGATAGATCGAAACCGTGACGGTTTCGGCTTCGTGTGGACGGGGCCTTAGTAAGCTTCACGTCGGACACCCATATATCAGCTTGGTTTAAATGTGTACACTATAATCATCAGCATGACAGATGTAGTTCTGTAGTACCCTGGTGTCATATGGGTTGGGAGGGTGGGGCTCTCCATCCTTATGTCTCAACATCATATTTATCATGCAATTTATTCATATGTTGGCCACATATTTATTCTCGACTCTCCGTTCCATACGTAATTTTAAATTAAATTCAGTATTTTGATAAATATACCTTTCTGTAATTATAGTGGGAGGAATATAATGATTTTTATGGCATCCAATTCAAAAGTAGATGACGCTACAGGATAACACAGTACACACATCAACATGGACACTTACATTTATATTACATTAAAGTAAAAAATGATTTCACCCCCAGCCACAGTGTGTGGTCAAACATGGAAAATTCACTTATCACAGCAGCCCATGGAATTTAAAAAGATGCAATAATTAAAGAGAAAAATTATAGTATGTCCAGCATACATAAAAAATCCCACAGTGATTAAAATGCCATGCCATTGGGGCATAGATGAACACGCCTAAGGGTTACACATCAATTCAGGCTAAAAGTTCCTTCAATACAGAATCAATTAAAAAAATATATAAAATTATTAAATTGTGTGTGTGTGTGTGTGTGTGTGTGTGTGTGTGTGTGTGTGTGTGTGTGTGTGTGTGTGTGTGTGTGTGTGTGTGTGTGTGTGTGTGTGTGTTTTCAGATGAACATGGACAGTTGTAAGACCGTAGTGCTGGCAGCACTGGGCCGGCCCTTCAGTCTGGGGATGCTCTACGACTGTCGCAACGACTCACTGATCCCCGGTAAATAAATACAAGTACAGAGTCTAACAGACACAAGACACAAGATCTCTTATAGTCGTTATTTTAACTTATAATTGATTTGTGTTTTGGCTGAAATCAATTGATCTGGCCAAATGTCATTATGGATGTCATTATTAGGTGAGTGCTGCAAGCAGCGCTCAACTATTGTTGTTCTTAAAGGTGCCATGACATTTGCTTATTTTATGGATGCTTTAACCCATTCAGACCGGATCACGCATGTGTGCGTGTTTACCTTTAAGACCGGATCACGCATCAATGCGTATTTACCATTAATGCTGGCAAACGTGTCTGTGTCATTTGGAGCGGTGTCGTCTTTTCCGAGACACATGGCCAATAATATGCACTGTGATTGGCTGAAATACGCTTGGGATGAGTGACAGAGATGATTAGGGATTTTTAACTGACTAATAAAATGCTCTGTAATTTGTCGAAATTAGCATACACGTGGAGAATGTTTTGGTTCGAATTTGTAAACACTGTGCGAGCGATCCGTCATGGCTGACTCAAGTGAGGAAGCGATATTGACGAAGTCATTAATTCAGATTTTAATGAAATTAGGCAGGATGATTTTAATGAATTAAATGATATCCCAGATAATGTAGATGTACCAGCCGATCGCGTAGTTAGAGAGCAGTGGATCCAAGCGATGTTTCGAGAGGAAGAGGGGGAAATGCGCGATTTCGTTGGCTTCCAAGAAGAATGGAAAACAAACAACTTTCACTCACGTCAGAAGATCCCGTATAATCGCAAACCAGGTGCCAAGATAGAAATTCCAGATGTTGTTATACCAATACAGGTATTCTCCCATATTTTCACGGAAGAGTTGTGGATGCGACTTGTAACAGAAACAAATCTGTATGCGGATCAAACACGGAGCGCAACTCCATCAAACAGCAAGTGGGTACCCGTCACAGTTAAAGAAATGAAGACCTTCGTAGGACTGTGTCTTGCCATGGGCATCCTAAGACTGCCATCACGTAGAGATTTCTGGAGTCAGAAAAAGTGGCTTTTTCGAACGACCATCCCCCAAGCCATTTCAAGAGACAGATTTGACATCATCTGGAGGTAGGCTCGTAATACTATCAATATCAATGACAAGAATAATTTATTATACTGATTGTGGAGATGACTAGCCAACTAGCTTTTTGTAATGATGATAGGAATGTCACATGATATGATTGCAACGATGATTGCAACAGTAATAATGATTTGTTGCTGATACTAATGGCAATAAATAAATGTCTAAAGGTGATGATTGATAATTGATAATTATGGATAGCAACAATAAAAATGTAATATGATGCAATAGACAATGCTAGCTTATGATGGATAACATTAATAATTATGATGTCTGATGATAGATAATAATACATCAAACATACATAAATACAAATGAAAATAATACCTCATGATGGATGACAGTAATAATTATGATGTTTGAACTGATAGTGTAATTATACAAACACATGACAATGCTCATGATGATAATAATGTGTAATTCACTGTCCGACTTGCTATGTGTATTTTCAGGTATCTCCACTTGCAAGACAACAAAAGCAATGATGTGAAGCAGTCCGACAAGCTTTGGAAATTCAGATGGTACCTCGACTACCTGAAAGATAGATTTCAGGAATTGTATGAAGTGGATGGGTTTGTGAGTGTCGACGAAAGTATGGTGAAATTCAAGGGGAGACTCGCTTTCCGACAATATCTTCCTCTGAAACCTACCAAGTGGGGCATCAAGGTGTGGGTGATGGCTGAGAGCTCCACCGGGTATGTATCAAACTTCCAGGTCTACACCGGCCGTGGGGGAAGGAGTAGTGAAAAGGGCCTTGCACACCGCATGGTGATGGATCTGGCTGGACCATACTTCGGGTCCCATCTCTCCATTTTTATGGATAACTTTTATTCTGGGGTGCCGCTTTTTGAAGAGTTGAAGGCTCATGGTCTGAATGCGTATGGCACTGTTCGATCCAACAGAAAGGGAATCCCCCAAAACCGCCTGCCATGGAGAAGCATCGGTACCAAGTGTCTCAGAAGGATGACCTGACCTTCTGTGCTTGGCAGGACACAAAGGTTGTTTTGGTACTGTCAAACTACCATGAGCCCATGGCAGAAGGGTCTGTCAGGAGAAGACGGGGCGAAGACATCCAGAGAGAGGTCAGAGTGCCAGCGTGCGTCTCTGATTATCAGAAGCACATGAAGGGGGTCGATCTACTGGATCATATGGTAAGCTATTATCAGTTCCAGCACCGGTCCAAGAAATGGTGGCGTAGGCTTTTTTTATTTTTCCTGTCAGTCAGCTGCTACAATTCTTACAATACTGCAAGGAGTGCTGGAGCCTACAAGGGTTGCTACAAAGAGTGGCAGGAGGACCTTGCACAGGAACTGGTCACCCCTGTGACAGCAAAGAGTGCTCCTCAGTGCGCTGCAGCACCTGTAACAGCCTCAGCCGAGCACGACTGTGAAAAGATCTTCGAGAAGAGAAAGATCTGCAGGGAATGTTCACTGTCGAAGAGTGGCACTGAGGCCCGTCCTGGTGCAACAGTGTATGGCTGCAGACAGTGCAATGTGCCACTGCACATTGAGTGCTTTGGAAAGCATTACCGCAGCACTCAAAAGTAAATTTATGAGTTGTGTTTAGACTTGACTGTACCGTTCTGTTAATCTGTACACTCACGAGGTTAGGATTATATGGTTTCTGAAATGATTAGGTAAAGAAGAAGTAACCCTCTGTTTTGTTTTGTTCTGTGTTTCAGTGTCTATCACTTGTCACTTTGGTTCCTTAAAAGTATGAAATAAAATCAGATCTGTATTGATTTTCAAAATGTTTTTGATGTTTTTGATGTTTATTGATTTTTTAAAAATATGCAGTTGAAGTTTATGGCCAAGCAAGTCAGTCAAGCCAAACAGCCAAAGAATTAATCTCTCAATTGCCTTTTACCTCATGTTTTTATCTGCTATAGAGCCTGAGAAATTAAGGTTTTAGTAGAAGTTGACAAATTTTGAATACTGTTCTGAAAACCCTCAGGTTTTGAGAGGGGGTTTACAGAAAAGTTCTTAGGCATAAAAAAGCCTTTTTTAGAAGGCGTTTTAGGCCTAAATCGGTTAATATAGGTATTAGTGGGCGACTAACACAGTATTCAAAGACATTCCCGAAATTCAGCCGTGGTGCAGAGTTACAGCCACTCCGAGCCAGTCGCACATTGAGTTTCCCCCAAATGCGCTGTTTGCTCTCTGTAGCTATAATGCAAATGAGGAGGAGCGAGGCGGGTCAAGGAGGAGGGTGGGAGTGTGGCCCTGAGCAGCTTGCAGCCACGGTACCATGCGCTCTGTTTACAGTGGATGTATCGAAATGGCGAGGCGCACACAGCCTTTAGCCGTGTTCTGTAAATATTGTAGAACATACGGGAGTCCTGGAGCTCTATATCTAAATAATATCATATAATGCATAGATATATATATCATATAATACATATTATCGTGGCCAAAAGCTGTGTGCGCCTCCAGACGATATTATGAATCACAAACGACTTTGTCGGGTTCTCCAACGTCTCTGGTTCTTCCACTTTCACATCAATCTGAAGTAGACTGAACCGCGCGCTGCCTGCTGCCGGCTGCCCGCTGCCGGGCGGTGGTGCTTCGCGGCTGTGGTGCCTCGCGGCAACCGGCGGCATGTCGCAGTTCATGTACTTCAGGGAGTCAAAGCCAAAGTTCCTTTCCCCCAATTCCTTCTCAACCATGGCTGACATAACCTCCACTACAGTCTTGTTGTGGAAATACATCAGACGTCAAAGAACCGTCAAGAAACCCTTGCGTTACAGTGTGTGTATTCACACACACACACACACACACACACACACACACACACACACACACACACACACACACACACACACACACACACATGTGGCGCTCGAACGGTCGTGTCTCATTTGCGGGCGGGCCAGGCAGAGTAAGGGGAGGAGCATAGATGCTATGTGACGACACAGATCTTTTTACACCGAACGCAAGTTTTAGCCAGAGGGGGAAGGCTAGGGGAACTCATATTTATGTTAGAAAACCTCATAAAGTGAGATTTTCATGCCATGGCACCTTTAAGGCCCTGACACACTAACCAGATTATCGGTCGCACAGGATGCTGACAAAGATAATACGGCCCAAATTTCAGTTTAATTAGGTCCACAAGACAATCAGAGCTCACAATTATCCATTAACTCTATGTTATGGCTATATAATACATTGTATATCATGGTGTATCATGTTTATTATTATAGTATGGTTTGTATTGGCCTTACAGATTAGTAACAATTTATTAGAGATCCTAGGATATCAATATAATTGTTCAAATAAATTGTAAACAATAAAAAGATCAGAGACAACTTTTACACTATTCTCATGTTAATGTTACGGGTCCCAGGATTGCCACCGCAACAATAAAGAAATCTGTTACATGCAGAAAATGGTAAGAAGCAATGAAGACACGACTGCTCAGTTCGTTATCCAAGTTGCGTCTCTATTCAAATTCACAAATAAAAATTCTCTGAGTGTCTCTTGTTCAGTCTTCAACTGTTTAAGTGCATCACATACTAACCACATCGTACATCCGATTCTAATTCACATTCATGTCATATCTCACGTACATTCAATATTCTCCATTAGTCCACTTACCTCTACTTGAGCACACGATAAACCTTAAATTGCGCGGAAGGCCCGCAAGGCAATACACAAGGCGAATAATGAACCCATAATCGGCGGGACCTGCCATTTTGCGCTTTCCGGTATTCACCCCTGCCATTGTACTCAACGGCGGTATTTTGAAGTCTCTTAAGTTCGCTAGAAACGCAACAAAACATGACCCGAACTTCTTTAACAGTTATACATATAAAGCAAGGCTTTAGAAGGTTGAGATTTTATAGCTTAAACCAACTACTGACCTGTAATATACAGAAAATGGTAAGAAGCAATGAAAACACGACTGCTCAGAGGACGCGGGCGGAAGCGCTCCCATCTGACAACAACCCGGAGCGCAACCACTTAAGTGTCAACAGTTCCACCTGGGTGCTGCTTACATTTTAAGGTCCTCTCATACATTTGGAGAAATAAATTAATGTACTGGTCTCATAAATTTATAAAAATCATTTGGAGCCCTTAAATTCAATTAAAATTACCTTTTGCTAATATAAATAGAAATAAACAGTTTTGAGAGTACCACACTAAGAAATGTATGCACTCACAGTATTTTAAGACACTTTCGATAAAATGTTTACCAAATGGCATTTGTTTATAATATAATATTATTTAAATGAATGAGTAATCATAATCCATGGTATGAAGGGGGATGAACCCATACATACAGAAACATTTATTATAATAACCAGATAAAATACCAACTCTCTTCCAGATTCAATACATGGGATTTTGTCAGACTCTAGGGTGTAAGTTCAAGCAGTTATGTGTTCAGAATATAGACCAGCCTATATCATCCCACAGCATGACCATTCCACCTACATTTGTTTTTATTTAACCTTTTCTTTTAGCCAGATATAAACACATTGACATTTAACTTTCTTTTCTTTCTTTTTTTTTTTCTTTTTTTTGGTTTGAGGTTGACCTTACAGCTTTCATTTGAAAATCATTTACTTTCAGTAGGAAACCATAAGCTGCTATATAAAGGAAATGTATACGTTATATATGTATTTCTCTGAGCAAGGATTCTGATATGTTCTCTCTTGGTCTTCTTCTGCAGCTCTGAAACTTTGGGACCGGGAAGACTTAGAGAAAAAAGCAGATGAAAGACCCCAACCCAACAGTGAATTTGACGTACTTGCATCCGACTCCATCGAAGACAAATCTTCTGCATTGAATGTTAAAGGTTCACTGCAAGCCAGTTTTCTGTGTGGACTGGTTGATTTAGAAGGCTCTGCTAAATTTCTCTCAGATTCTAAGCGTTCCATGAATCAGGCTAGGGTGGTAATACATTACAAAACCACCACCAAATTCAAAGAGCTGTCAATGAATCACATTGGCAGAGGTAATGTGAAACATCCATATGTGTTTCAGTCGGGACAAGCAACACACGTAGTGACAGGAATCCTTTATGGGGCACAAGCCTTCTTTGTGTTCGACCGTGAGTTGTCACAAAAGGAAGATCGGCAAGACATTGAGGGCAATCTAAAGGTGCTGATCCAGAAGATACCCAAATTGAAGATAGATGGCAAAGGTTCTCTAAACATGGCAGGCAAGGACAAGGTAAATGTTGACAAGTTTAACTGCAAGTTCTATGGTGACTTTAACCTTAAGGAACCCCCTGTGTCTTTTCAGGACGCAATAGAAGTCTATCAAAGCCTACCTAAGCTGTTGGGAACCAACGAAGGGAACGCAGTGCCTCTGAAGGTCTGGTTAATGCCACTGAAGGCTTTACATTCTGCTGCTGCTCAACTGGTTAGGCAGATAAGTGATAAATTAGTCAGGGATGCTCAGAATGTCCTGGAGGACCTCAACGACCTGGAAAGGAGATGCAAGGATGTAGAAAGTTGCACAACAACCAAGCAATTCCCACAGATTAGCAAGAAGGTGAAAGCTTTCAAAGAACTTATTTTTCGGCATAAAGTTCAATTCCAGAATATTATGGCAAGGAAACTCCCATTGATCCGAGGAGGAGGAGAGGAGGAAAGTGTTCTTGCAGAGATCCTGAAAAAAATACATTCCTCTCCCTTCAAAAGTGGTGAACTGAATGAGTGGATGGATTGTAAAGAGAAAGAAATCAAAATCATCAGCTCTCTGATTGACAAAATGCCCAACATGATAATCGTTGCGTCCAGTCACAACTCTCTGCAGAGTGAGATCCACAGTGGAGATGTCAGACATACAGTGTGCTTTGTCTTTACCTCCCTGGAAGGCCCAGAGCCTTACCTTTCAGCTCTGTCAAACTACTTGGATGAAACCCAACCAGACGACGTGCCATGTGCTTATGATGTGGAAAAGGAACAATGGTTCTCCTCAAATGTAATGTACGAGAAAATGCAGCTCTTCAAAGATTTTGCAGAGGCCAACAAAGAGAACAAAAGCATCAGGTTTCTAGCAGGTGCAATAAACGATGATGAGAAGAAAGGTGCAACTCTCCACCTCTACAAGGATGGGTCCTTAGCCAACTACAACTTTGAACCACCTTTGAAGCCAGAGATGAACACGGGTGACATAACCCATAACAGTGTAACACTGAATATTTCCCCACCTCAATTTGGGTTGACAACTGTCACCCACTACACTGTTGAGTTCTGTGTCCATGGAGACGATGTTTGGCATCAACAAATGGAGAGCAAGGCTGGAGATGTCACAGTGTCCGGCATGAAGATTAATGAAGGGTATCAGTTCAGATGTAGAGGCTGGTGCGCAGTCGGCCGCGGTCCGGCCTGTGAAGGTAGCCCTTTGATTAAAACCTTACCATCCAGTCCTCCAGAAAAACTACAAGTGGAATGTTATACTACAGAGTTATCAGTCAGATGGGAGAAACCATCTGACCTTGGACATGGAGTGGAGGCCAAGCAATACATATTAGAACTTGCTGAAACATCTCCAGAAATAAACCCTGAAGAGTGTATATGGAGCAAACTAACATTCACAGCCAACGACTCCCTCCTAGTCAAAGTCATTCCAGGGCTGCAGCCTTCAACGCGATACACTGTCCGGGTCAGATGTGACTGTGGAGTTTTTGGCCTTGGCAAAGAGGCATCAGTAGTTGTGTGCACAAAAAAGCTATCTGATAAACTGGCTACATCAATCAAAGCATCGAGCAAGGTAATGGAACCTGGTTCTCCTTCAGTTTTCATGTTACCCCTGGAGAAAAACGATATTAGGATAGATGGATGCAAGAGGTACACATTTGGCGAGGACAGCGTGAGGCCAAATCGCACTCTCATGTTCCTGGGGGCATCAGGTTCGGGGAAGTCAACTCTGATCAATGGAATGATCAACTACATCCTGGGCATAGATTGGGAAGACTCTTTCCGCTTCAAACTTATCGATGAGGACCAATCGAAGTCACAAGCTGAAAGTCAGACTTCCGAAGTAACCACCTACAAAATCAACCACCAAGATGGCTTCCGAGTTCCTTATTCTCTAACCCTTGTTGACACTCCGGGTTTCGGCGACACAAAGGGTATAGTGAGAGACGGGGCGATCACAGAGCAGATCAGGACACTCTTCACCTCGGACAAGGGAGTCCGTGAGATAGATGCAATTTGTTTTGTCACCCAGGCCTCTCAAGCAAGACTAACGCATACACAGAAGTACGTGATAGATTCGGTGCTGTCGATCTTTGGTAAAGACGTGGCAGAGAACATTTGCATGCTGGTCACATTTTCAGACGGTCAGCCGCCTCCTGTTCTCGCAGCGATCAATGCTGCTAATATTCCATGTCCTAAAACAGACAGAGGACTTCCAGTGCACCACAAATTCAACAACTCTGCACTTTTTGCTGAAAATAATTATTTCAGTGACATGGCTGATCAAGGCTCCAAATCATCAAATAATCCCCCCCCCAAAAAGATGGAGGCTAAAAACTTTGATGCAATGTTTTGGGAAATGGGGGCAAGCAGCATGGAAACATTCTTTGCTGCCTTGGGACAAATGACCACCAAGAGCCTGCAGTTAACCAAAGAGGTTCTCAACGAGCGAAAGCAGTTGGAGGTGGCTGTGGAAGGAATCCAGCCCCAGATACGGGCGGGGCTGGCGAAACTAGAAGAGATCCGATCAACCCAACAACAGATCGAAAAGCACACCGCCGACATCACTTGCAATGAAAACTTTGAATTTGAAGTTGAAATCCTCAAGCCTGTCCAAATAGAGCTTACCAAAGAGGGAGAGTTCATCACTAACTGTCAGCAGTGTTCAGTGACCTGCCACTACCCCTGTACCATAGCAGACGATAAAGAAATTAGTGGCTGTGCTGCCATGAGTGGTGGGAAATGCACGGTTTGCCCTGGAACATGTTCCTGGGAAGTACATTTCCACCAGAAATACAAGTGGGACTACGTCAAAGAGAAGCAGATGAAGACGATAAAAGAATTGAAAGAGAAGTATGAAAAAGCCACGGAGGCAAAGATCTCAGTCGAGGAACTGATTGAACACCTGGAAGAGGATGTTGCCATACTGCAGGAAGAGATCATGTCCATGATAAAAAAGTCATCTCACTCTATAGCTCGGCTGAAGGAGATAGCTCTGCGGCCTGACCCGCTGAGCACGCCAGACTACATCGACCTGCTCATTCAGGGAGAGAAGTCAGAGGGCAAAGAGGGTTACCTGGCACGGATTGAGTCTCTAGAAAAAATTAAAGAAAATGCCCAAATCATGGCCAAGGTTTCAAAAGGAGAGCCGCTAACCAGCACACAGGATCAATACATTAAGGACAGAAATAAAAGGAAAGAGGGAAAGGGATTTCGGATGGGTGGTTGGTTAAAGAATCCGTTTTGAGTCTGGGGTCCTCCTCAAGGTCTCCTCCCAACTGGACGTGCCTGGAACCCCTCCCTAGGGAGGCGCGCAGTGGGCAACCTTACCAGATGCCCGAACTGGCATAGGGTTAGGGCTAGCTTTAAAAAATAAAAATAATTTCCACTAGGATGGGCAACACAGTTTTTCTTGGATTAGACACCAAAACATTTAATTTGAAAGAGATGGCATTCGTTTCAAATAGAGATGTGTGATTTTTTTTAATGTAACAGCAATTACAAAGCACTGGTCTTCTGTTTTTATAGTTTATAGTAGTATCCTTCTCAGGTGGCCTTTGTTCTCTTCACCTCCTTTCTTCCGCTGTAACTCGTTATGTTCAGGTTCGAGGTATACGTTTTGTCACAACTTTGTACTGATTTTTGACAGAGGCAACCATTTCCCTCTGTCTTTTTTTAACAATTTCAGAAAAAGTATACAAATAAAATGCAATTAATTATAGGAGGGTGGATTCTCAAAACTGTACCATCATTTGTATAAGAAATATTGGTTTCGATCCACCCATCCCTAATTTCCACAGTAGGTATCACAGCAAAATCATCCTCCTTCTGCTACATTAACTCATTTTATGCTTGTTCTTTGATATAATAACACAGATGCTATTGATGAAAACAGAGAAATGAAATTGTGATCAATATTTGTTGGGTGTAAATGTGATTATGAATATGTTAGAGGAAATAATAACAGAGGCTGTAAAAATTATATTTACAAAAGTATAATAGCCTGCTATATGTCCTCTTACTTTTTCAAAGAAAAAAAATATTAAACGATATTAAAGATTGAAAAACGTCTGTATTTACTCAAGCCTATTTTTGTTCTTTTTATATTAATTCAAGTTGGTTGTGTTGTGAATTTTTGAAAGTTAAGTCTCATATACTGGATCGGTAAAGAGTTGAACTCCTGAGCTCTGTTTCAGATAGCTGGTTTTGAGGCAACCCCGAGTTTGTTCGCTCTGAGTTAGTGGAAACTCTGGGTTTTCCGTTTCAGGTATTTTGGGTCTATTGTGGGGAAAAACGGTCTGTCTAGCTACTGGACCAGATAAAATGAGACGGAGAGGTAATAAAGTCTATCGGCACGAGGACCTTGGATTTATTAAGTAAAGTGGTAACGGTTATACAGAGTCATAAAGCGTGAGAGATCGAATATGTCTAAGTCCCTAATCAGCGCTGATGGTTCGTCCGGAGCTTCGCCTCCGTGGAAGGTCTGCTTCAGAAGAAGGTGAAGAGTCCCTGTGTGATGCAGTCTTATGCTGTATCCTCCTCTCGATGAGGTGTGTGCGGTTCTGTGTGTTTTGGCTCCCAGGCCCTGAGAGAGCTTCGTAACGGGGAGAGTTCCTCGTGTCTCTGGTGTGATAAATTAAAACGGGGGAGTGCCCCCCCCGAAGTGTCTCGTGTGTGATAATTTAATGTGGCTCTCAGGCCCCTAGTATCTGCATGTGTTCCTTCTAGTGGGGGAGAGCTTCGAGGTGTCTCCTGTGTGATAAATTAATGTGGCTTTCCCGTTCTTGAGGATGACTGGTGCATTGTCTGAGTGTCCACCATCTGCCTGCCTGGGAGATGGGGCCTTCAGCTCCGGCCTTGACCTGACTATATATTATCATGTTTGTGTTGTTGGGTTAGAGCAAGAGTTGACTATATTATAATGTGTCCATGTGATGTGCTCATCAGGCTAGGGTAGGAGTTAGCTATATTTATAATGTACATGTGATGTACTCAGCAGGTTATTTTTCCCAACACTATCGGGGTAGAATCGGTTACCAGGTGTTGTTATGGGCTAATCGGCTATAATCGGGAATAGAACGGGAGTACAACGTAAGACATCGCAAGTCATTCGGGAGTTTTCCTGGGGTACATCGGCTATATTCGTTAATCTTCCGTGCTTTATCGTGTTTTATCGTCTTTATATCGGCAACCTCAACACACGAAAGACCCTCGAGAACCCTCGACAAATAACGATTGTGACCAAATTGTGTTAAGGAAGACCCTCAATCTGCCACTTGGGTATAAATAGGGGGTGACGGATGGATGTCCTACTTTTATTATTAAAGGGGTACTTCGCCCATTATTATAAAATCGCTATTGTAATATAAATAAATATATAAATAAATATCAGTCTAAACCAGTCTCCCCTTTGCCTTCTCCCGAAAGGACGCCAAATGACGCCAAAAGCGTCATTTGACGTGTTTGGCGTCATTCGAAATGACGTCAAATGACGCCAAACGCACTTCGGGTGTCTTCCCTGGCATAAATCGTCATGTTATCGTTATAACATCGGGTATGTGTAAATGCTACCCCGATAAATTGACCCGATCATACATTTTTTAGCCCGATGTCACCCGAATCACCCCGACTTCCACATCGGTGGTCCATCGGCCATTAGCGGCCATTAGCGGGATGGTGTAAACGGGGCATAAAGCGCAACTTCCACCTCCCGATCGTGCGCTCAGGATTAGGACTGATAAATATGTCGGCCTAGGCTTAATCAATTGTGTTTTAATATCTTTAGCATTCATATTATTGCAATCTATTCTTTTCGTAGGCTACTCTGCGGTTGGCCTTGATGGGGAGATATTTTAACCCTTTTTAACCCCATTTTCCTCCGACATTCCTGCGTCGCCCCCTGCGTCATAGCCCGTTTCAGCACCATGTCAGTGGACAGGTACAATCCTACGATCGTCGTAAGTGCAGCGAATGCGCGTTCACGTTAAGAGGAGTTTCGGGAAACGCTCCAAAGAAATTATCGATGGTTCGAAAGATCCATCTTTCGAACCATCTTACGAGCGAAGAACCATCGATATCGGGAAACGGGGCCCAGGGGTTTAATGGCGATAGGGTAAATACAGTTGCACTCATAAAAAAGAGGAGCTGACCCACCCCAGAGGACTCTGAGGAGGTGCGGTGGATAGGCACAGTTCAACAGACCTGACGAAGTCCGAGTACCAAAATGACAACGCAAATAAAATATTTGGTAACACTTTACTTGAAGGTACCGTCATAAGAGTGACATGACATTGTCATAAGAGTGACATGACACAGTCATAAAAATGTCATAAACATTATGTCAATGTCATTAAACGTTTATGACTGTTGTCATTAAGTGTCATTCGATTTGGTAATGACAAGTTGACATTATTTTGGTTGTCTTCATTATGACAACTTGACATTAATCAAGGTGACACAACCAGAATTTGTCTTTGTCATGACAACTTGACATTAAATTTGTTTGCGATGTCCTTATTATGACAACGTGACATTATTCAAAGTGACATTACTAGAAAATGTCTTTGTCATGACAACTTGACATTAAATTTGTTTGAGATGTCCTTATTATGACAACGTGACATTATTCAAAGTGACATGACAGTCAGTTTATCCTTCATGATATGTTAATGACAGATCAAAATGCTACCACTTTACTTTAGGTCAAAGAATTTCTTCATTACATTGTCATAATGATGTCATGACAGTCAGTTTATCCTTCATGATATGTTAATGACAGATCAAAATGCTACCACTTTACTTTAGGTCAAAGAATTTTGTCATTACATTGTCACAATGATGTCATGACAGTCAGTTTATCCTTCATGATATGTTAATGTCAGATCAAAATGCTACCACTTTACTTTAGGTCAAAGAATTTTGTCATTACATTGTCATAATGATGTCATGACAGTCAGTTTTTGGTATTCTGTCAAACATCAATGACCAAGTGCTAGAATTGGTCTTTAACCTTGCACAGCTAATTATAATTATCATTGTCAACTTGCCATCAACACAAAAATAGATGCATATTTCGTTAATGTCAGGTTGTCGTGACAGAGACATTTTCTAGTAATGTCACTTTGAATAATGTCACGTTGTCATAATAAGGACATCTCAAACAAATTTAATGTCAAGTTGTCATGACAAAGACATTTTCTAGTAATGTCACTTTGAATAATGTCACGTTGTCATAATAAGGACATCGCAAACAAATTTAATGTCAAGTTGTCATGACAAAGACAAATTCTGGTTATGTCACCTTGATTAATGTCAAGTTGTCATAATGAAGACAACCAAAATAATGTCAACTTGTCATTACCAAATCGAATGACACTTAATGACAACAGTCATAAACGTTTAATGACATTGACATAATGTTTATGACATTTTTATGACTGTGTCATGTCACTCTTATGACAATGTCATGTCACTCTTATGACGGTACCTTCAAGTAAAGTGTTACCAAATAGGTCTAATATTTTTTTTATTTAACCTTTATTTTTCCAGATAAAACATTAAGAACAGTTTCTTATTAGCTATTACGATAATAAGACATATTATTAAAAAGTGATGGTATAATCTTATAATTAGACGATAAAATAAGTACGATAAAATGTTATCCAAATTTGTAATTCATGTTATCTACAATGACAAATGTCATTTAAAATAAATAATTAAAAGAAAAGAAAAAAGGGTGCATGTGTGAGCCTGTTCTCGCGTGTGTGTCAGGGCCACCGAGGTAGGGGAGGATCCTCTCCTACTCAGAGTGATGGAGTACATCGATTCGATGTTGACCAACGGAAAACTACATAAGGACAACACAGAGAGACGTGTTGGGTACATATTAGTGAATCAAATTGTGGAAAACCTGAAATGCAAACAACAGGTAGAATAAAAGAAGATTAGGTCTACCAAATTAAATAGTTAGTGTAGGATAATCGGGTAGGATTATGAAGAGAATTGTGATAATGAGTAACATAAACACAGAAGTGAGTCGCCTAATATTGAAAATGCAAGTTTTAATATTGTAATTTTTGTTTTCTTTTACATCTCCCTAGTTTAGGACCATAGGAGGATTGACGCTACATCTGCTGGGAAGGGATCCTACATGCTAGGTTCTCTAATAAAATGTTAGCAATTGATAATAGGATATTTTTAGAGTTGTTGTTGTTGTTGTTGTTGTTGTTGTTGTTGTTGTAGTTGCCCTGAGGTGTATCCATTACGCACACACTTGGCTGCATGGGCAAATGGGACTGAAGACTCTGTCTCCATCCATCCACATTGCAATCTATACTACCTTATGGGTGGGGATTGATTGTATCCCAGGCACGGCATCCTGCAATAAGCCAGTATGGAAGGCTGGTTAGCCAACGACGGGTAAGATCCCACCTTGAAGCCCGGGACAACCTAAAACAGGCACAGTCACGATTACTTGGCAAAGTCACTGTGAGCACTGGCTCACTTGATCATGAAGTGACGAACTGCAACCATCATAGGAAGAGCCGGTTGGTGAAAGGTGGAGGGGGGACAAGAGTCAGATATGTCAGCTCTGCCAGCAGAGGTGGACTTGGAACGGGGCATGTCGCTTCTTATTTAGTTTGAACTTTGTGGTATAAAGGCCTACTTACGCATGAAATGTTTTCGGTTTAGATGACTTTGGGAACAGCAAGGATTCAAGGCGGCTGATGGTAAACCCACCAACATCGACCTTTGGTTTTGGATATACTGGCTTAGATTTCCTTTCCCAATAGATTGGTCTTAGTTTACAGATGGTTAAGGTTAGGCGTTTCAACGTTGGTTGCACCAACGGCGTTATTAGGTTTGCTTATCATTTAATGTGCATGGTTTTGACCATTGCGCAAGGGGGGAGGTATTGAGGAGAATTAGAAAACAAGGTTGTTCTTCACCATACTTGTAAACAATGATTGATAACCAGCTAAAAGAGTGTGGAATATTTGAAAAAACAATCACTACTCCAATGGGACACATTCCCAGACCTAGAGGACCATTTTGACATTTGGTCATGGACTATGTTGACATGTTGTACATGTAGTCTTCATTGACAGGTTCAGCAGATGGATAGAAGCAGTCCCATCAAAATACCAAAGTGCGGCTACAGTAATCAAGTTTCTGACTAGAGAAGTCATACCTAGGTTTGGAATTCCGTCAGAAATAAGCTCAGAAAATAGGGCAACGTTTATGCAGAGAACACTCAAACAAGTGATCTGCATGTCAAATAAAGACTAGATTACGCCCCCATCCTCAACCACAAGGTATGGTGGAAAGAGTGAATGGGACGCTCAAGACAAAAATCAACAACATTTGTGCAAGCACTAAATTCAATTGAATTGCTACACTACCACTGACACTAATGAGTTATCGCATGCAAGCTAACAGAGCGACGCACCTAACCCCGCATGAAATGCTTAAGGGTCGACCCATGCATTCACCTAACATTCAAGGGTCCCAAAAGGGACTTCCATTAGAGTAATTAGAAATAGAATTAAGGAAAATATGTTTCAACATCTAACTGTTGTAGGCTACATAAGTTTGTAATTCCAGCAAGAGAAACACAAAGTTCCAGAGTTGGAGGAGGAACCACCAAGAGGGGTGGAGCCAGGTGACTAAGTGCAAGACTACAGACTATACAACTAATATATAGGCCTACCAAAGAACACAGTGTAAAGACATGAAGGTTGCCAAAGAAAAAGTTAGTTAACAATCCTAACGTCAATGTTTTCACTCACGACGCTATATAATAAGATCATGAAATTTACTTTGTAAAAGTCCATAGGTTTGTTAGTGAGCATTTTATTTGGTTCTCAGGGTTACCAGGATCTATATTATGTCCGTTATTGGACCGCTGTGGCTATTATGAAAAATGACTGCCACGGCCCCCAGGGGGCGAGTTTGTGATGGCCCAATATCAAGTTTTGTTCCAAATATATCTATCAACACATCTGACACCTTTGGTGCTTATCACACAATGAACAATGTCTATGTAATGTTGAGCTAAGCCGCCCCAATAGTGTAAGTATTGGTGCTCTACATCTTTGATAGTTCACCCCATAGGCCCATCACACTGAGGGAGCTTCACTGTAACTATCTTGATGCTGATTGGCTGAATAAGCCCCAGGACAGGAGCTATGTTATTGGGAGGCGGAGGACGGCGCCATCTGTTGGACACTGCGGTAAGTTCAGCCTGGACACAAACACTATCGTTCTGCGATAGCAAAACTGTATTAATCAATGGATTCATTCAGAAATAACGCAATTAGCGGTTTGAACAAGAAACGTGAATAAAACCGCAGGGTTTAACAAAGCTTCGCTCACCCGTCTGTATCGTCCAGTCTTCTTCACCGGGGATTTTGAGTTATTTCAGTGAGAACATTACAATATTATATAAATAATACCAGCGTCATGAATGTGGTCATCGCAGGTTCTGAGTAATAAGCTGATATACTTAAACCTTCATTCATTGAAGCGGAAATTATCATAAGAGACGTTATTATTATTATTTTTTGCTATTTCTAAACAAAACGGCATATTAAAACAAGTTGAATGTGTTTCTCTTTCCCAACCGTAACAAGACCGTGTATGTTTGTGGTAACATATTACCGTCGTTCAGACATCTTCCTCTCAGGGTCTTGTGTGATATTACAGCAGGTAGGCCTACAGACATGTTTGATCAAATGGATTTTAGCATGGATTTGCTGTTTACTGCATATTTTCTTTGTCCGCCGGAGCTGCGATGGTAACGGCTCCTGCGCTCTTTAATAGGTCCATGGACAGTCAGCCCGTGAGCTCCACCAGAAGGAGGCAGGGACGTCACTAGGATTTAGAGGCTGGGGGGGCTTAGCCCCTAGCGGTTTCCGAAGTGCATGCCGAAATGTTTCATCACATCTTTAAGGTGTTTCTTTAATTCATAATTTATTACAGTAGAGAGTACAGCAGAGCATCTATCAGGGCCTGTTTTCTGGCTCACTCTCTTTTCTTTACTTGCCTTAAGACCTCCTGCTTCCCTCTCCTGAGTCTTCAGGATGTCCTCCTTTTTAAAAATATAAATAAGCTAAACAAATGTCAGAGTTGGGATGATTTAAGTCTACATATTGGGGTGAGTTCATGAAAAAATAGGTTAGAAAATGTATCCATCAATGCGCTCTCGGAAACAGACGATTTCTAATTGTATTAGTAATTCTTTCAACTCATATTGGCTTATTATGTTGAGTGCAGGCATGTTGCGATTTCCTTGACAAAAAAAATAGATAATTATAGGGAGGGCTTTTGAACATCTTGGGGGGGGGGGCTTAGCCCCACCAAGATAGGCCTAACGACAGATCTCCACCTGTTCAGGACAAGGCAGTCGCTCCATCGGCCACAGAGCATCTAAGAACCTCGTTCAGAAAAGTCTGTCTGTCCTCATATCAATAACAATACATTATGTGTGTTTTCAATTAAAATGGGAAACGGCGCCCCCTGCTGCTGAGGTGAAGGCAGATTGTGGAGTATGTCGGCGGCAACATAATTCATTAATAAACAGTTTGTCACCCCCTGCTGGTGATTTCATGAACAAGTTTAAACTTACCAGTGGTCCCCTGTATCGGTAGATTTCAGGGGCCAATTGCTCTGTCAGTTAGCATTGCGGCGCTTTAAAACCGTACTCCTTAAAACTGAGGTTTTGGAGTTTAACCCGCAGCTTTGCAAGAGGTTGAACGTGATTGCTGTGTGTAACGACTCGAACAGGATAAGCTGATTCCTAGCTGACTCGGTTTAAACTGCTTGGAAACCGGAAGTAGGCCTACTCTGATTTCTAACATACCCCAGCAGATGCAGTCTTAAGTTATTGGTGGATGTATTTTGTGTTATAATTACCAACAAAAACTTAATGGGAATGTAAAGTGAACTTATAAAACTATAATGAATAAAAATGCGATTAATGTTGACATATATTATGAAATAGTCTAGGCTACTTTTTGTGGAAATCTGAGTCTGGAATCTGCCCTCACCTACGTCAATCAATTACTTGTCATTGCTAACCATTTTAGTTAAAGGTTGGGTATGGGATTGCGAAACGCCAGCAGATTTTGAAAATACACAACTCAAATGGTCCTACCCCCTCTCCTTCAACGCTGACTCTGACACCGGGATTCCACCGGACGCGTTACAGCCGCGGCACGGCTGCAACTCTTCCCTGCTTGCATTTCCACCGGGCGCATTACGGCAGCGGAGCGGCAGCCGTATTCACGCGAGATCACGCGATAAACCTAAACCTAATGTCCTGTGACCTTCCACTCCCAAAACTACTGCAATTAAATGCCACGCTTTGTCCTTCCGGCCATTGTCCTTTATAAAAAGGATGATTTGGTACATAAATGACTTCATGTTGCTGAACTTCGACAATGAGTCTCTCGTCGTCCATGTTGCCGACCCTCTGATGGTACGAACACACCAAACGCTTAACCCGCGTAAGATTTACGCGCGTAACGCAGCTAAAATGTTGCTTGACCATTTTGCGTCAAAAATGGTCCTACGTACGCAGCTACGCGCCTGTGGCTGCGCTGATTTTAGGAGTCCGAGGAGGGAAACCCAAACGCCGCCGTGTTTGGGTGCATGATAGAGCTTGGATCAGGTTAGATTAAATAATCTCAGATATAAATAACAATAATCGGGTTAAATAACTTCACATGCTGTTTCTGGTGTGTTTCCAGCATTCGTAGTGTTGATCAGCAGAGATATAGTCCGCCAAGACGTTGAGGTTGCTTAGCAACCAGAGACTCTGTCCATGCAAGTGAATGGAGCGTTCCCTCTTCGTCATAACTATCAAACCAAACATCCTTCACATTCACTGAGCGAACATTATGAAAGTAAAATGCACATTTCTCGCTAAAAATGTTTACATAAACGCATTTAATGGCGTAACTATGTTACTATTTCCACCCAGAATAAAGAAAGATGTCGGCCGTATGCTTCTGTGCAAGCGTCACTACTCTCTGCCAGTGACGTCGGGTCAAGCTCCACTGATTGGCTATCGCGGCTAAGCATCACGCGTTGGAGCGTTGAAAGTTAAATTTTTTGAACTCCGGCCGTAGGTGCGTATATACGCAGGTCATACGCGGCTAAAATGTTGCTTTAGCGCATGTAACGCATCTACGCAGCTCATACGCGCGTAAACCAATGGTTCCCTATGGAAAAATTGCCGATTTTATACGCGTCTTACTCGAGTAACGCGGTTGGTGTGGCCGTACCTTGAGACCCTTTGATTGATTGACTGCTGACCTGGTGCCACCGGTCCAGTGGTGGGCAGAGTAGCTAAAAAATTTACTCAAGTAAAAGTACTGTTACTTTAAGATTATAATTACTCAAGTAGAAGTAAAAGTACTCGTAAAAATAATTACTCAAGTAAGAGTAAAAAAGTATGCAGTGAAAAGACTACTCAAGTACTCAAGAGTACAAGTACTGAGTTTCTCCGATTTCTTTTTTAAATAAACAGCAACACAAACGGTACAAAATAGACACCAACAAAATATAAAACAGCAAGGTTCAAATAAAGATAATGTAAATAACATCCTTTTAAATAAAATAAATAAGGTGTATAACCCTTGAACTAAAACAATAACAAATTAAATCATTGTAAAATTAAATACATCAACCTTTAAATAACATTAAAATAAATTCGGTTTATCCAAAATTATATTAATTAAAACCAATACACGTATAACTGTTAACTAACATTATTAACAATGTACATCCATGGAATCAGCCGTTCAAAACCAGTCTGCATGAATCGTATGACAACTGGATGGCAGGGGATGCGGACAAGGAATACACCGCAGGGGAGAACACGAGAGCCCCAGCTCGCCGCATAGTAGCCTGGGTGCTGTAAGCATGGAATAAGCTGGATACGGAGTGGGTGAAAAACTGTGTGTGTGTGTGTGTGTGTGTGTGTGTGTGTGTGTGTGTGTGTGTGTGTGTGTGTGTGTGTGTGTGTGTGTGTGTGTGTGTGTGTGTGTGTGTGTGTGTGTGTGTGTGTGTGTGTGTGTGTGTGTGTGTGTGTGTGTGTGTGTGACCCGGCGCCCCCGAAACGTTAACGGGCCACAGAGAATTCTCCCAACTCTCCCGATTACCACTCTGCGTGTGCGTGCGTGCCTGTGTGTGTGTGCAGGCGTTATTCAATTGCCTCTCGGCCGCTTGTACCCGCGATCTCGTCCTTTCGGTCATCACCCAACCCTCATGACCATAGGGGAGGATAGGAACGAAGATCGACCGGTAGATCGAGAGCTTTGCCTTGCGACTCAGCTCTCTTTTCGTAACAACGGTGCGGTAAAGCGAACGCAATACCGCCCCCGCTGCTCCGAATCTCCGGCCAATCTCACGCTCCATAGTACCCTCACTCGCGAACAAGACCCCGAGGTAGGCTACTTGAACTCCTTCACTTGGGCTAAGGAATATTCACATGATAAAAATAGATCTCGCATGTAATAAAAGAAAAGATCTAAAAAAACAAGGTAACGACCGTCACGTAGCCAAATGGAACGGCGTAAAAGTACCGTTCTTTCTTCAAATATTTACTCAAGTAAAAGTAAAAGTATGTTGCAATAAAACTACTCCCAAAATTACAATTTATCCAAAAAGTTACTCAAGTATTTGTAACGGAGTAAATGTAGCGCGTTCCTACCCACCTCTGCACCGGTCATGACGTAATAATGTTGATGTGAAGTTGAGATAGGCTACATGAGCTGAGTATTGTGTTTTATTTTGAAAATTAGTAAAATTACTTTTACTTTTTCACTTCCTGTCCTGCTCAATCTGCTCTGTTGAAATTGACGCGGTTCACTAACGGCTTGCTGGTGACTGCGGCCGCAGCCGTAACGCTGCCGTAACGCGTCCGGTGGAATCAGGCCTTGACTTCACCCATTCCAAGTACATGGACGCGCAATCGAGAGCGAGCCATTGGCTAGTTAGATAGCTCCAGTAGCTACCGCAGGATAACAACAAACAGAAGCTTGCTCTGGTTCACGAGCTATGAGTACGTGCACAAAGGGGTCGCGCGGGGAGCGGGAGTGCAGTACGTCAGTTTGACTGTCCAATGACACTCGGTGGGTCTGGAAATCATTGGCTGGAGTTTTTCGAGCCCTGCCCGTTCCACAGATGATTGACTTGTTTAATTTTCCTGTCAGTACTTCTAACTCAGTGGCTGTAAGTGGGTTATAAGAAGGATTTCAAGTAATTTGGCAAAAATGGCCAAAAAAGAGAATACCATACCCAACCTTTAAGCATTGACCTTTTTATGTTTCGTTGAATGGTACGATCCTCTGTGCGTTCATTTATTTTTTTAAATGCAAATAATCTGTTCTTTGTAGAGTTTTAGTTGGGCACTTTAAGCAACTCTTATATTGTAGCGGCCTGCATTGTACTGAAGGCCTATCTGGTGTAATAAGTGTAAATGTATCATACCTATTAATAATTATTCATAAAACTAATTCTGTGTGTGTGTGTCGGTTATGATGGAGCCTTGTTTCATCATGCAAACTGGTTTAGTCTCCTCTTAAACCATGTCAGTTTCGAGATTAGACTAACACGCACAAAATAAGCCCTCTAGTGTCTGATGTGAATTTCTCTGAAGACACAGCAATTGAGATCAAGGTAAAACGCAGCTGCAGGTTAAACCACAAATACATATGACACAGCAATGGAGCTTAAGACGTCACGTGACTTCTTGAGTTTAAAACCGTGTTAAACTCTAAAAAGTGGCTAAGCTAGCGACAGAGCAATTGCCCCCAGGAGTTCAACTCTTTACCGATCCAGTTGAGGAGACTTAACTTTCAAAATTTCACAACAGAACCAACTTGAATTAATATAAAAAATAAAAAAATAGGCTTGAATAAATACAGACGTTTCTCAATCATTAATTTCGTTTAATATTTTTTTGCTTTAGAGAGTAAGATGACATATAGAAGGCATTCAGATTATACTTTTGTAAATATTATTTTTTACAGCCTCTGTTATTATTTCCTCTGACATATTCATAATCACATATACAACAAATATTGATCACAATTTCATTTCTCTGTTTTCATCAACAGCATCTGTGTTATTATATCAAAGTACAAGCATAAATTGTGTTAATGTAGCAGAAGAAGAAGGATGTCAATAACTGACTAGGCCTAATTGCTGTGAACACCTACAGTACTGTGGAAATTAGGGATGGATGGATCGAAACCAATACTTCTAATACTGATGATGGTACAGTTTTGAGAATCTATCCTCATGTAAATATTTAGATTTTATTTGCTTACTTTTTTCGAAATTGTTAAAAAACATAAAGAGGGAAAAGGTAACCTGCATCAAAAATCTGTAAAAAGTTGTGGCAAAACGTATACCTCGAACCTGAACTTAACGAGTTGCAGCATAAACAAGGAGGTGAAATGAACAAAGGCCTTTACCTGAGAAGGATACTATTATAACCTATAAAAAACAGAAGACCTATGCTTTGTAATTGCTGTTATATTAAAAAAAGTATCACACATGTCTATTTAAAACGAATGCCATCGCTTTGAAATAAAATGTTTTGTGTCTAGCCAAAAAAAACTGTGTTGGCCATCCCCAGTGGACATCATTTGTTATATATATTTTTTAAGCTAGGACTAACCCTATGCCAGTCTGGGCATCTGGTAAGGTTGCCCGATGCGCGCCTCCCTCTAGGGAGGTGTTCCAGGCCCGTCCAGTGGGGAGGAGACCTTGAGGAGGACCCTGGACTCAAAACTGGCCTTGGAATGCCTCGTCAATGTGACACATAAACCAACCATAAAGTTTGCTGCCAAATCCTTTTTTTTCACTTCTTTTCTTTGTTTGCTCTATATATTTTTCCTCTGATTTACTGAGCTTCTCCCGTTTGGAAGCCTTGACCATAATTTGGGCATTTCCTTTCATTTTGTCGAGAGACTGAATCCGTGCCAGGTAACCCTCTTTGGCCTCGGACTTCTCTCCCTCAATGAGCATGTCGATGTACTCTGGCGTGCTTAGCGGGTTAGGCCGCAGAGCTATCTCCTTCAGCCGAGCTATACAGCGAGACGACGTGTCCATCAGGTATATTATCTCATCCTGAAGATTGGCAACCTCCTCTTCCTGGTGTGCAATCAGTTCCTCGACTGTGATCTTCGCCTCAGTGGCTTTTTCATACTTCTCTTTCAGCTGTTGTATCGTCTTCAGCTGCTTCACCTTGACGTAGTCCCACCTGTATTTCTGGTTGAAATGTACGTTCCAGTCACAAATTCCAGGGCAGACCGTGCATTTCTCATCCTTCATGGCAGAACACTGAAACTTTTTTTTATCGTCTGCTATGTAACAGGGGTAATGACAGGTAATGTTACACTGCTGACAATTAGTGATGTATTCTCCCTCTTTAGTAAGCTTTATTTGAACAGGCTTGGTGATTTCAACTTCAAATTGAAAGTTTTCATTGGAAGCGATGTCAGCGTTGTGCTTTTCTATCTGTTGTTGGGTTGATCGGATCTCGTCCAGTTTCGCCAACCCCGCCCGTACCTGGGGCTGGATTCCTTCCACAGCCACCTCCAACTGCTTTCGCTCGTTGAGAACCTCTTTGGTTAACTGCAGGCTTTTAGTTGTCATTTGTCCCAAGGCAATGAAGAATGTTTCCATGCTGCTGGCCCCCATTGCCCAAAACATTGCATCAAAGTTGTTAACATCCATCTTTTTTTCTTTTGGATATTTTGATGATTTGGAGTCTTGATCAGCTCTGTCACTGAAAGATTTATTTTCAGCAAACAGTGCAGAGTTGTTGAATTTGTGATGCACCGGAAGGTCTTTGTCGGTTTTAGGACATGGAATTTTGGCTGCATTGATCGCCTCAAGAACAGGAGGCTGCTGACCGTCTGCAAATGTGACCAGGATGCAAATGTTTTCCGCCACGTCTTTACCAAAGATGGCCAGCACCGAATCAAACACATACTTCTGTGAAGCCGTTAGTCTTACTTGAGAGGCCTGGGTGACAAAACAAATTGCATCTATCTCAAAGACTCCCTTTGCCGAGGTGAAGAGATTCCTGATCTGCTCTCTGATCGCCTTGTCACTCTCTATTCCCCTTGTGTCCCCGAAACCCGGAGTGTCAACAAGGGTTAGAGAATAAGGAACTTTGAAGCCATCTTGGTGGTTCATTTTGTAGGTGGTTACGTGGGTAGTCTGACTTTCAGCTTGTGACTTCGACTGATCCTCATTGATTAGTTTGAAGCGGAAAGAGTCTTTCCAATCTATGCCCAGGATGTAGTTGATCATTCCATTGATCAGAGTTGACTTCCCTGAACCTGTTGCCCCCAGAAACATGACAGTGCGATTTGGCTTAAGGCTGTGCTTGCCAAATGTGTACCTCTTGCATCCATCTATCCTAATATCGTTTTTCTTCAGGGGTAACTTGAAAACTGAAGGAGAACCAGATTCTATTTCTTTGCTCGATGCTTTGATTGATGTAGCCAGTTTATCAGACAGCTTTTTTGTGCACACAACTACTGATTCCTCTTTGCCAAGGCCAGCAACTCCACAGTCACATCTGACCCGGACAGTGTATCGCGTTGAAGGCTGCAGCCCTGGAATGACTTTGACTAGGAGGGAGTCGTTGGATGTGAATGTTAGTTTGCTCCATATACACTCTTCAGGGTTCATTTCTGGAGATGTTTCAGCAAGTTCTAATATGTATTGCTTGGCCTCCACTCCATGTCCAAGGTCAGATGGTTTCTCCCATCTGACTGATAACTCTGTAGTATAACATTCCACTTGTAGTTTTTCTGGAGGACTGGATGGTAAGGTTTTAATCAAAAGGCTATCTTCACAGGCCGCGCCAAGGCCGACTGCGCACCAGGCTCTACATCTGAACTGATACCCTTCATTAATCTTCAAGCCGGACACTGTGACATCTCCAGCCTTGCTCTCCATTTGTTGATGCCAAACCTCATCTCCATGGACACAGAACTCAACAGTGTAGTGGGTGACAGTTGTTAACCCAAATCGAGGTGGGGAAATTTTCAGTGTTACACTGTTATGGGTTATGTCACCAGTGTTAATCTCTGGCTTCGAAGGTGGTTCAAAGTTGTAGTTGGCTAAGGATCCATCCTTGTAGAGGTGGAGAGTTGCACCTTTCTTCTCATCATCTCTTATTGCACCTGCTAAAAACTTGATGCTTTTGTTCTCTTTGTTGGCCACGGCAAAATCTTTGAAGAGCTTAATTTTCTCGTATGCTACATTAGAGGAAAACCATTGTTCTTTTTCCAAATCATAAGCGCATGGCACGTCGTCTGATTGGGTTTCATCCAAGTAGTTTGACAGAGCTGAAAGGTAAGGCTCTGGGCCATCCAGGGAGGTAAAGACAAAGCACACTGTATGTCTGACATCTCCACTGTGGATCTTATGATGCAGAGAGTGACTGGTCACAACGATCACCATGTCGGACATATTGTCAATCAGAGAGCTGATGATTTTGATTTCTGTCTCTTTGCAATCCATCCACTCATTCAGTTCACCACTTTCGAAGGGAGAGGAATGTACTTTTTTCAGGATCTTTGCGAAAACACTTTCCTCCTCTCCTCCTCCTCTGATCAATGGGAGATTCCTTGCCATAATATTCTGGAATTCTAGTTTGTACTGAGAAACCAGCTCTTTAAAATCCTTTAACTTTTTCTTAATCTGTGGGAATTGCTGGGTTGTTGTGCATCGTTCTGCATCGTTGCATCTCCTTTCAAGCTCGCTAAGGTACTCCAGGACATTCTGAGCCTCCTTGATGAACCTATCACTTATCTGTCGAACTAGTTCAGCAGCAGCGGAATCTAGAGTCTTCAGTGGCATTAACCAGACCTTCTGAGGCACTGCAATCTCTTTGTTGGTTCCAGTTAGCTTAGGTAGGCTTTGATAGACTTCTATGGCCTCATGAAAAGACACAGGGTGTTTCTCAAGGTTAAAGTCCCCATGGAAATTGCAGGATAACTTGTCAACATTTGCAATGTCCTTGTCTGCCATGTTCATAGAACCTTGATCGCCTATCTTCAAGGTGGCTATCTTCTTGATCAGAACCTTTAGATTGCCCTCAATGTCTTGCCTATCCTCCTTTTCTGACACCTCACAGTCAAACACAAAGAAGGCTTGTGCCCCATAAAGGATTCCTGTCACTACGTGTGTTGCTTGTCCTGACTCAAAAACATCTGGATGCTTCACATTACCTCTGCAAATGTAATTCATTGACAGCTCTTTCAACTTGGTGGTGGTTTTATATTTTAGTGTCACTCTAGCCTGATTTCTGGAAATCTTAGAATCTTTGAGAAATTGAGCAGAGCCTTCTACCTCAACCAGTCCACACAGAAAACTGGCTTTCAATGAAGCTTCAACATTCAATGCAGAAGATTTGTCTTCGATGGAGTCAGATGCAACTATCTCAAAGTCAATGTTTGGTTGGGGTCTTTCCTCTGTATCTTTCTCTAAGGCTTCCCGGTCCCAAAGTGTCAGAGCTTCAGAAGAACACAAAGAGAAAAAAACATCAGAATCCTAGCTCAGAGGAATACATTTAAAACATACATTTTGTTTAGATATCATTAAATGGTTTCCTACTAAAAGTAAATGATTTCCTATGAAGGCTGTAAGGTCAGCATTGAAAGAGAGGTGTTGAAACTCAATGTGTTTATTCCTGCATGAATAAAGGTCAAATAAAAAGGAATGTAAGGTTGGAATTTTTTAAGGTTGGAATTTTGGTCTATATACTGAACACATCACTGCTTTGACCCACACTAATACTTTACACTAGAGACTGACTGACCACATCACATGTATTCAATATGGAATGGAGTTGGTCTTTCAGAACTTGTTCTGTTGTCTTGCTGTTGAAGGAAGCCATCCTCTGGCTTGTTTCTACACAGGTTGGTTCATCTGGTTATTAGGTGAGTGCTGCACACAGCGCTCACCTATTGTTCTTCTTAAGTTTTATTCTTTCTTCTTTATTATTCTCAACAAACTTTGGGACCTATCTCCTTCCTCAATTTTACACCTAGAGACTCAATTCCAATTCTAAAATGTTCAGATTAGCTTAGAATCACACGCTCCTTTTCTGATTTTTTTTATATATTCTACTTTTAAAATTTACAATAGAAGCCAATGGGAGGACAGCGGAGCCATCCGCCCATTCTCTGACACTTACTACTTCGTAACTTGGTCAATATTTTATCGTTAACCTTCGTTCAAAGGTTTAACAAATCAACATACTTGTATCTTCAATAATCTGAATATCGTTTACCTTTATACTTCTTTCAAAATCAGTTTTAAATCCATGTCGGCTTGTTTCAGTTGGTCTCATTGATTGACGCTGAGGTTAGAGCGCGAGGACGTGAAGGCAGTGTTGCCAGATGGGGCAGTTTTTCTTGCTCAATTGGACTGCTTTTTACGATGTTCAGGCAGCGTTGCTAGATTAGGCGACTTTTAATAACGTTAGGCTGAAAGAATTAGCATTAGGCGAGTAAGTACAATTTCGGCTGGTTCAAAAAGAAAAACTTCCTGGATTATTATAATTCTTTCTACAAACATCAATCAATACAATACCTTTCATAAGTTTTCATCATTTGTGCAGCTAGTACCACTACAACTTCAGCGACTACTTCTACTTCAGCTACTTCTTCTACTTCAGATACTACTACCAGTCCATTACTACTACTACTAATACTACAGCTAGTACCACTACTACTACTATCTTCCAGCTTTTATAACATTACAGTTTAGCTCCCAGCTTTTGTAACAATGTATTTCAGCACTTTGCTTCTTCAGATAATGCAATTCAGCGTCTGTGAGTTCAACTTCAGCTTCCAGGTGAACTGTGCACTGCAATACATTTGACCTTTCAGATTTGTCAGCAGCGCAGGCCAATTCATTCAACCTTTCAGATTCTTCAGTTAAATTCATTTTACATTTCATCATTTTTAGAAATGCTTTGCGCTTTCATTCAGCTGTCACTTTATTTGTTTCCAACCATTTACATTCTCTGAAATGGTGTTTATGTTTAGGTTGTTTACTCCTTTTAGACTTTTGAACTCTGTTCAAATCCCTTCACTTCATTTAAGCCATTTAACATTTCTTTATGTCTTAAACTATGTGTCTTTATTAAAACATATTTTCAACCTCACTTTGTGCCACAGAATTCGCCGCATTTTCTGCAGGAAGTGCATTTTGTAGTTATAATAAATGTTCCTATAGGCATGGGTTCGCCCCCCTTCATACCATGTACTATGATTAGCCTAATTCATTTAAATAATAATATTATAAACACATGCAATTTGGTAGAAATATAATAATCATGTTTTCAATTGATTAATAATTTCAGCGCCACTGAAACGGGAAATACGGTAACCGTTGAAGCTTAACATTATTAGTTACGTTTAAACGGTTAGCTTTTGTGATAGCCGTCCTGGGCTGGAGCAGGTGACGTCATCATGCTCTAGCCTCAACGGAAGTTAATGAGACCAACGGAGAATATAGGAAGCGGGAACGAAAGTAAACTGTTGATTTTGAAAAATAATAAATTATATCAAAAATCTGTAAGATATATATTAAAGGGACACTGTGTAAAAATTACTCCCATCTAGTGGTACAATTGTATATTGCATTCAAACTAATAGTGCTCGCTTGTTCAAAAACTACGGTGGGCAGTATGTGCCAAGAAGCTGTGTCATGACATCCAATACTACCTCATCAAGTCATTAGAGTGATGATGAGGTTCGTTATTTCAAACAAATTTCAAACAGCATTGAATCATTAGTGTAAGCTAATGATGTATGAGTAATTACTCCTCGAGCAAGATAGTGAATTATTTCAGTCATTCACGGTGGCTCAGAGTGAAAATGCGTTTGCATTTCCTGTACCACGTAGTGCTTTTTGTCCCTCTCGGTAGTTCATAGACCGGAAAAACATGGACGCCTCCATGAAGCTTACCCGTCCTATGTAACCACATATTAATTATTCTTCGCTCAGGAGGAGAAGTGAGATTTTTGGCAGAGATAATTTTACACCAGTGAGGACTTACTTATGAATGAATACGTTGATTTGAGGTAATAAATGACTTAAAATGATACACAGTGTCCCTTTAAGATCAGAGTTTGTTGATTTGTTAAAGGGGACATATTATGAAAACAACACTATTTCTTCGATTTGGGGTGTTGTTTTTGGTCTCTGATGCTCCCACACGTATCCAAACTTTAATATTAGATGTAATATTATAAAAATAACTATATATTAAATAATATTATTGTAATTATAATATTTTATTATATCGATTTATTTTCCTAAATGCTATTTCCAGCAAACAGCTTCAAAAACATGTTTTCTGTAAATCATATACTATGTTTACTTGTTGGGAAAACACCATAACACGTCTCCTTTAAATGTTTGAATGAAGGTAATCTGTAAAGAATTGACCACGGCAATCGTACTTGAGTACGGTACAGGGCAACTTTGCCTAGTGTGAGTGCGCTCTAAGAGATCTTGTGTTTCATCCGCTAGACTCAGGACTTGTATTTATTTACCGGGGATCAGTGAGTCGTTGCGACAGTCGTAGAGCATCCCCAGACTGAAGGGCCGGCCAAGTGCTGCCAGCACTACGGTTTTACCCCTGTCCACGGCCATCTGAAAACACACACACAAACAAAAACAAACACACACACACACACACAATTTAATAATTTAATAAAATATTTTAATTGATTCTGTATTGATGGAACCTTTAGCCTGAATTGATGTGTAACCCTTAGGCGTGTTCATCTATGCCCCAATGGCATGGCATTGTAATCACTGTGGGATTTTCTATGTGTGCTGGACATGCTACAACTTTCTTTCTTTAATTATTGCATCTTTTTAACATCTATGGGCTGCTGGGATAAGTGAATTTCCCATGTTTGACCAAACACTGTGGCTGGGGGTGAACAATATAAATGTAAGTGTCTATGTTGATATGTGTACTGTGTTATCCTGTAGCGTCATTTAGTTTTGAATTGGATGCCATAAAAATCATTATATTCCTCCCACTATAATTACAGAAAGGCATATTTATCAAAATACTGAATTTAATTTAAAATGGCGTATGGAACGGAGAGGAAAATAAATATGTGGCCAACATATGAATAAATTACATAATAAATATCATGTTGAGACATAAGGATGGAGAGCCCTGCCCTCCCAACCCATATGACACCAGGGAACTACATAACTACATCTGCCATGCTTTTAACAATATCTGTGATGTAATCTAGCCCAATTCGTATAGAGCAATTACATCCTAATTTGACTTTTGTACGATTTGTGTTTTTTGGTTGAAGATGTCATTTGTTTGAAGCTTTCCCATATTTAGGGTGGAATCCATTTAGATTGTCATTTAGAAGCATAGCTTCCCTCATTGTTGGCGCAAAAAACTACCTCATATTGGACATGGTCGTGCTCATTAGAAGTAGACGGACATGTGTGAGACTGTCAAGAAAGGGGGTAGGGTGAGAGTAGGAACTGACGAGAGAGTGAGTGAGTGAGTGAGTGAGTGAGTGAGTGAGTGAGTGAGAGAGAACCTCATCTATGGACGAGGACCTAGGAGAGTGCTGCACTACTACTCACATTTTCTGTGTCCCGGTCGGGTTTCGAGTCGGGATTTGAACCGACCACCCACCGGTTAGTTGGCCTACTCCATAACCAGTTGGCCATGGATACCAACCGAGATGGCTGGCATGGTGTCACAATTGTTTAAGTTAGGAATAAGGTGGATAGGCTACCATGAAATTATTTACTGAACTTTTCCCACAAACTGCATTTCCAATTAAATAAACAAGTAAAATGAAGTATATAAATAAATAAATGCATAGAAAATTACTTAAAATAAATAAAACAGGAAATGTAAAATAACAACAAAAAAACAACATAATGTATACACTTCCTGCACCTGTCATAGGCGTCCAAATGACATCAAAGGTGTAATGCTACAGCTACATGAAAACTAATGGTACAGAAAACATATTGAAACATTAAGAAGTAGTATAAGAAAGACGTCTAAAATTAGTCTAAATTTGACGTTGATAAGACGTCAGCCCGACGTCACATTTGGACTATAAATAGCCCTTACACGGAGGTCCCACGGACATCAACATTAGACATTCGGTAGGAGTCGAAAAAAAGACGTTGCCTGGCGTTACAAAACAACCCCTTCAGTGGACCGAAATTTGACAACCAATAATGACACAGAATAGACGTCACTCCGATGACACATTGCGCAGTGGGATCATGTATACAATTCCTGCACCTGTCATAGGTGTCCAAATGACGTCCAAAAATTTAACCAGTTCAAAGGTGAAATGTTGAACGTCAATATGACGTCCAAATAGTGGACCTAGTTTGGACGTCTAATAGAATAGACATTGCAATACATGTCCAGAAAGACGACATACAAATTTGAGCACCCCAAAACATAAACTCTAATGGCTCAGCCCTATCTAACGCGCGGCGACGCCCCACCCCTCTAGTGGCTGCTGGCGGGAGATACCACTTGGTCGATGGAAGTGCTTAAAAACCAGGAAATTCAATTCACCACAAATCTGTAAGGGCTAACTGAAGGTTGATTGTCCGATCGCGTGCTGCAAGACACTTATTTGCAAAAAGTTTACTGAAGTTCAGCTTTTGCCCCACCCCTTTGACGCGCCGCGGTCACCCGCCCGCACGCTGGCCTTCCCACAATGCCTTGTCCCACGCGAGCACGCGTCCAATACAAAGTGAATGGGAGGCAAGTGCCACACTGGAGGCCACATGAGCCGTTGGGACCATAAAAAAATTAAGTGAACGCACCTGGTTGCATTGGTCTGGCCCAGGTCCAGGTTCAGCCATCAACACAGAGATTAGACCAGCTCCGGTTAGACCTAATGAAAAACTCAGTGTTAAATATCACACTGGTAATAACATAAATCACAATGAAATATGAAGTGAAATCCACAGTCTGTGTAACGCTTATCAAATTTTCAAAACATAAAAATTAAAATTGGAATATATACGTAGTTACATTTTCTAATATTCAGTTTTTTGTTTGTTGAGTATATACGAAAACAATTTTTTTTGTCACTTTTTGTGCTGAGGTTGATAGAAAATTGGATAATAGTAAAATGGAAAATCGGACAGAAAGGTAATGTTTCTGAATGCGTCTCTCGGCTTCCGGGGAAGCAGCCATACTCCTCCCCTCCCTGAATGATCAGCGGCTGCGCACAGAAAACGCAGGGGACTCGTAGCGTTAACTTTCAATGTGCAAATGTTTGTGCTCTCACACAGCTAATTTCGTTCAGCTAATTTGTGTGTGTGTGTGTGTGTGTAGGTGGGGGGGGGGGTGGTCAAGGCTAACGATGTCACCGCTCCTCCTGGAGGATACCGTAGGCCTGTGGACTTATCAGCAGCAAATAATAGGCTCTAAGCAACGGGAATCGTGTTGTATTTCCGCTTATGCTTTATACCGGCAGAGCCGCTTCCGGTTTACCTGGTAACTAAGAAACACTATCAGCTGTGGAGGAGTTACGCCCCCTATACAACATAACTAAGAAACGTCAACATTTCTATGTATATTTTTTTATACGTTTATATGAATGGATTCGACTGTTTTTCATCGTCAGAAGCAGATGAAAGTAGCGTCGGAGCACTGTAGTGTCCCGTTGTGTTCGGTATCTTCACGATACAACTCCTGTATTAGCTTTCATTCCTTTCCGGTGGAGGAAGAGATCAGGAAAAGATGGTTAGTTAACATAAGAAGGAGTAACTTTCAAATAACGAAACATACAAAGGTTTGCAGTGTCCATTTCAAATCAGACTATTTTGTGGAAGGAACAATTAGGAGGCGTCTGAAAAAAGGCGCTATCCCTACAATTTTTGAGTGGAATCGTGAAATGCAGCCACCGAGGATAAGTGTTTGGGAACGACGAGACCGACCACCGATACCAGAATCAGACATGGAAAGCGCTAATGAAGATATCGTGTGGCATGATTACTGCTCAGCTCCGGAGCCTGCAGCTCTCGACTTGTCACTTGGTCAAAATGAAGAGTTGAAGAGAGAGATAGAGGATCTGCGGGAACAGCTTGAGCAGGCAAAGGTCAATAGTCGCTTTGGCCTCCAAAGATTCTCTGGATCTGATGAGGATATTCGCTTCTACACAAGGTAAGCCCTGAACCTTTTTTTGTGATTATTGATGATGGGTCAGGGGTGCAAACTTGTCACCTTTCGGCGAAATTCGCCGTTTTGAAGCCAAAATAGGTTACAATAACGGTGTTAACGGATAGTACAGTGTCTATGTCTCGGTCACTCTGGAAACATTTTAGCGTAATCTTACATAAAAGACACGGTCGTCAGCGGAGTTTAGTTGCTAATAAGTTACAGATGCAGTGAGGCAGAGGTTACGTTTGCCTACCCTATGTGGTTTTATGACAGATCAGCAAGACTAATAGGTTCTACACATATGTGTCATACATTACATATTCTATGGATACAAACGTAAAATAAAAGTGTCTACAAATATTTCAGTGATGGCCTGTGCCCTTGCAACATTTAACCCAGGAACGATGTAAAAATAGCCTAGGCCTATTATGTCATAAAACTGCTAAGCCTACAGTGTTCAGTGGAATTAGTTTAAGACAATAGTAAGTACACAATTACCATAGGCTACAATGCATCATGCCATAAATGTAATAGAATTTATTTTTTTGTAGATTTGCAACCTACAAACATCTGATGGCTTTCTGGGAACAGATTGAACCTTCAACACTCAGAATGATTCGCGTCACCAGCTCCACCACCAGGGAGACTTGTCCATCTGTGAAGACCCGGCATGCACTTCCTGCCATCGATGAATTCTTCCTCTTCATGATCCACCTTGCTTTGGGCCTCAAGCAGAAAGACCTGGCTCATCGCTTTCAAGTCCATCAGACCACAGTGAGCCGCATCATAACAACTTGGGCAAACTTCCTCTATCAGGTCTTGGGTTCTGTGCGAATTTGGTTGCCGAAAGAGCAAGTACGAGCCTACTTGCCAGAGGAATTTGAGAGTTTCCGAGACACCCAGGTTATCCTCGATTGTACCGAACTCCGTTGCCAAACGCCTTCGTCTCTGCTATTACAGAGTGAGGTCTTTTCAAATTACAAATCCCACTGCACCTTCAAGGCTTTGATAGGAATGGCACCTCATGGCGTAGTAACCTTTGTGTCAGAACTGTACGCTGGGTCAATCAGTGACCGGGAGCTGTTCAAGCAGTCAGGGATCATCGACGTCCTTACCCCTGACATGGCAGTAATGGTGGACAAGGGCTTCTTAATTGATAACCTGGTACCATGCAAAATCCACAGGCCTGCTTTTTTGACCAAGGGCACACAAATGTCTGTGGGTGAAGTGAGACACACTCAGTCTGTGGCCAGACTCAGGGTGCATGTTGAACGCTTGATCCGGCGGGTGAAAGAACACAAGTTGTTCGATACAGTCATCCCCTTGTCCATTTCTGGTAGCATTAATCAGCTGTTTGCAGTGTCATGTCTTCTAATTAACTATCAGAATGGACCACTTGTCAAGGCATGGGCCCAGTAAGTCTACAGTGTCATTCTTGTCTGTCTAGCCATAAAATCCTTAGGCTATTTGGCATATTGAAATGTTGAAACCAAGTGGTCCTAAATATTTAAAATATAGTGTTGTTAATAGTCTGCAAATGTTCTACTTTTCTTACTATGAATGCCTAATAGGTTTTACTTATTGATTTTGTCTCACCTGGGATGTCTTGACTTGCACATGTCATTCTGTTAACTATTGGAATGGACCACTTGTCAAATATTGTATATATTCTGCAGTCTGTGTAATTGTACTTATTATGATGGCCTGATGTTTTTTGCTTGCCTTTTTACTTACATTCTTCTTGACCAGTTGGTTCCCATTGTTAAAAAAAAAAAAAAAAAAAAAAAAAATCCTACCTTTGACCTCCTTTTCTTGTTGGACCAGCCATAGCTAATCCTGCAATTGCAACAGAGCCTTGTCTTTGGCTGAAGAATAGAATAAAACTTCAGTTTCAGAGTACTTCAAGTGGCATTTCTATTTATTTGAATATTGAAGTCATAAGTTATGCATCACATTTATTATAATATACATACAACATTCCATCACAGTTTAATAAACAAATAAATACATACATACATATCAAGTTATTTTAAGAGCCCATCAACAGTAACTTGAGCTGTATACAGTGTAACAGTAAAACAACAGCAGCAGCAGCATGTGTACTTTATACTAAGCAACAATTTCCATTTGGTATAGACTTGCGAACATGAACAGTACATCAGCTTAGATATTGTATAGACGGCAAATGTAAACAAAACAGTTCTTATACTGTATAGTCTTCTTGATAGGTTCAGATATTCTGCTTCTTTGCACTTCTGGTTATATACTAAACTGCATTTCGTTGTCTCAGTACTTGTACTCTGTGCAATGACAATAAAGTTGAATCTAATCTAATCTAAAAAATAGATTTGTAAAAATGAACAATAACATCTGAACTCACTGAACCGATTGAAACTGATTAATGAACTGATTGCAACTGATTACACTTATTGATGGATACTATACAAAGGCATTGGACTGATTTACTGTAAACACTTCTGTAAGTAGTGGTAAAAGAAAAAATGATCTGCTCCGTCTCTAATGGTGTGCATTACATCAAGGTCTTTATAAATACGCTCGACAAACATGTCCTCCTGAGCATAAACAACAAAATCACACCACTCTAGCCCTGTCAGTAGCATCTGACCTTGAACTTGCCAGTAGTACTTGTGCTGCCTCCTGAGTTTCAAAGCACCACCTGACATTTTTAGATAGGGACAGTCTACATAGCTCTGGATATTGGGGCATTTGACCTCAAGGAGACCAAATGGTGGGTTCCCAGAGGGATCAAAGATGACTCCATCAGGAGAACTTCCTAGCCATGGAGCATCAGGATGCACAATGAACCCACAGGGTGAATAGTTGACATTTTTCAGCGTGCAATACTCTTTAACAGCACGTGGCTCCATATCAATTCCTCTCCTCATATCCCTGGTCTGCCCAGTTCCCCGGAGAATTCTCTCAGCCAGATTTTCTGCAGATGTATGTCCACGAACATGGCATACCTCATAGAAACGTGTAGATGTCACACGCATTCTTCTCAAGCGATGCCACTGCTGGCACAAACTCTGCATTTGTGTTCCAGCTTCTATCCTGTGGGCCATGTTGAATGACACATCCAGAGACTTCAGGTGCAGACTTTCTTGCTCTGACAGAACATAGGCACAGGATGGCGGTTGAAGCCTGTGGCTGTGGATGGGAAGGGAGGGATAAGCAGGAGCAGATGGGATGTTGAAGACTTCCCTTATTGCTGGAGGTTTTTGCTGAAATGACAGTAAGCTCCCTGCCTGGACAGCTCCAAATGCAGACTGGACTAATGGGACATCAGCGGACATGCCCATTGTTGTCACCAAGGGTGCAAGTGAAGGAGGGAAATCTTTGTACACCTCTGAAACTCTCAACATGGCAAGATCTAGCAGTTCCCCATCCACCGCCTTGTAGAGAGAACTTCTGAAAAATATTAACAGTAAGACAAAAAAGTATTAAAGTAAAAAATCACTACACCAAAAGTCTGCCACAACATACAATGGCTTACATGCAAAAACCACCCTGATATCTCACCTTACACAGTCTGCAGTTGAATTTTTGGGTTTTCGAAACTCCATTTCTCCAACTGGGCCTGGCCTCACACCCTGACAGCAGAGACACATTCAAGCTATGAATATGTGTCTACTGTGTGTATCTCATCTGTATTTATAGGGGGTGGGGTAGTCTTTGTGTGTGTGTGTGTGCGTGTGTGACTGTGTATTTATTTATTTGCTGTACTGATGGGACCACCAAGAATCACTTAAGGCAAAAATGTTACATGGATGCAATATTATTTATGTTGTAGGCAGTGTACAATACATGAGGCAGTGTGCAATACAAGATGAACACTTTAAATTACCTACCAGTGTCCTCGGTTTGTGCCAGATCTGCTCTGTGTCTGTGCAGCTGTGCACGGGGGGAACAGCAGGAATGCTTAGCTGTGAATAGTGGGCAGTCTGATACAGGAGTGCAACCAAATGATTGCATAAGGCACAGCCCGCCACACAGGAACAATGGCTGCTCACCAAAACAACTGGTTTTGAGTGTTTTAACACCATCTATAGAGAAATAGAAGCTTACATGAGATGTTGATTGACAGCAAAAGCATTAGGCTAACAAGAAATACATTACTGTAGGCTGTTCTATGAAGTTCACACAAAAATATGAAAATGTATTACACATGATACAGGTCATTTGTTTAGCGTTAGATAACCCTAACCCTTACCCTAACCCAACCCTAACCCAACAAGGAGCATCCAGGGATGATTACAGGGGAGTGATGGAAGTGGTGGTAATGGGGGCAGTGTGCTGTATGCATGTTGAGATAAGGCAACAAGCTGTGTATGTAGGGAGGGGTAAAGGGGTTTAATTTAAGATAGCAGATATGATATGTGTGCTTTAATTTAGCTGACAGGTAACTATCAGTTTGTCAAACCTAACCATTGCCCTAACAATGACCCTACTCTTAAGTCGTGTGGCTTTTCACTTTTCCTCATTGATCTATGACAGACTGCCCTCACGCTGATCTCTCCTGTCACCTTGTCTCTCAATGACACTGTGAGGAAGGAAGAAGACGAACACACAATACTATAACGTTAACGTTACATTTTGCACAATACCTTGACAGTATCTAAAACAAACTCAAACTAGCTGATAAGTCTGTCAGTCATAGTCGATCAAAACAACGAACGTTAACCGTTACGTTAACCGAACGTTAACGTTAGCCGTCTAATCGTTGTAGCTGGCGACATACATCTTAAATCCCTTTTCCCGTTTACTGGGCGTTAACGTAAGCCGTCTAATCGTTCATTTAACATCAACGCTAGCTAGAAGCTATTACAATGTAGCCTAATGTAACATTTCAGCCTAATGTAACATTTGAACATAATGACTTACCCTCGTAATTATCTATGTAGCTGGCGATATACATCTTAAATCCCTTTTCCCGTTTACTGGAGGGAGTAGTGCAAGACTTCTTCACTAGTCTGTCCACATCGTTAATATTCAGACGAGGTAGGTCTTGAAGACACCGAGTATAGAAGAGAGCCATGTTTGTTGTATTGTGTCTGTCGTTTGTCGCCAAGTGCCGTCCACCTCACCGGAAGTTGGTTTGCCGGTATAGCCAAACCCGGAAATGTGACGTGCATTGAACCTATTCTGATCACAATTGCCCTCACCCCATTCACGTCTACTCACTATGAGCAGATAATGGGCAGCTGGCACGAACTACTATGAACTTCCATCATTAAACTATAAATGATCATGCATGTTTGTATTCTTGACAATAAATGTGTTATCTTTGCACCAACTCAGTAGAGATGAGTAGACCCATTAGAGATGGCTGAGTGCATGATTTACCAGAAAAACAGTATATTCTCCATAGCAACAGAGTACAGGATTAGATACTTCATTCATTTTAGGTCATAATAATATAATAACAGGTCATAGTTACTGTAAATAAGTATCAACAGACAACCGGTTCAGGCATCAAGTGTTTTTAATAAAGAAAATCATTTTTTGTACAACCCTTTGAACAAAAAAAGGTAACACATTCAACTAGGACCATTAATCACGCACAACATTAAACCTGAGGGCCGTGAGGTAAGGTGCCTTACAATGCAGCCTCCTCCCCCTGCCACTATAAGGTTGGGGTGCATTGCAGGCCCAAGCCCACTGGCTTGCGGCCCTCTGGTTTCATTTTCAGCAGTGTGATTTCAGTAGCTCTAGTTGAGTCATACCTACAGGGCGTGAGCTAGGAGGCTTAGAATGCATCCCCCGACCTTGTAGTGGCGGGGGGGAGGAGGCTGCATTGTAAGGCACCTTGACCTTATCTTATCTAATCTTAATTGTATTAATACTGTACTTGACTTGGGAAGCCCTGCACTAGAATTCCAATGTGTTTGAACTGTCTGGTTTATGCACAAATGGCGAATAAAAACCTTTGAACCTTTGAACCTTTGAACCTCAAGGCCCCCCTAGTTTAATTTTCAGCAGTGTGATTAATGGTTTATATGCGTTTGTCTTGTTACATCATGTCAGAGTCGCCCCAGTAGAATGTTTTAGCTCTGGTGAACAACGGTTCATGTGTGGTGTGTGGTTCAAAGGGTTTTCCATCGCTTCCTTGGTCACCGACGGTGACGGGTTGTCCTCCTGTGCCAGTTGAATGACTTGTTGTGAATGATGTGCCTTTGATAACCTTTATGTTAAAAAACTAAAAAGCGGTTTTATTAAAAACACTTAACTATGTAACTATGACCTGTTATTGTATTGCTATGAGCTAAAATGAATGAAGTATCTAATCCTGTATTCTGTTGCTATGGAGAATATACTGTTTTTCTGGTAAATCACGCACTCAGCCATCTCTAATGGGTCTACTCATCTCTACTGAGTTGGTGCAAAGATAACACATTTATTGTCAAGAATACAAACATGCATGATCATTTATAGTTTAATGATGGAAGTTCAGCACCAGGGAACATAGTTTAATATGAAGATGAGATGCTGGGTGAGACGAGGCATATCGTTAAGCCATAGGAGGGTTCACTTGCAGCATTGGGCCATAGTGATTACAATGAATAAAGCGTGGGCATCAGTAACAATTGCAATATTAATTTGGCATTACAAGTGTCCTAGTTCGTGTAGTTCGTGCCGGCTGCCCATTATCTGCTCACAGTGAGTAGAAGTGAACTTTCAGAAACAGCAATTATGCCAGGGCGGGCCAGCATAGAAAAACCCGGTCCAACCGGAGCTTCTACACAAGGCGGAGTCTCGTAGGTTTCAAGTTGAAAAAGTTGATTATGTCTTCATAAGTAACTGAAAGAGAGCTGTTTAGC